>NW_015506055.1:910950-964858 GCF_001515645.1 Sinocyclocheilus grahami | reverse complement strand
AAAAGGTGTTTTTGCAGAGAAATTTTTGAATAAGAAGCTTTTGCCAAACAAAATTATTAACCATTTTGGTGACCATTGGCTTCCACTGTAGGCAGTACAATAAAACAAAACACTTCTCAAAACACTTCTGAAAATATATTCTTTTGTGTTCCACAGAAGAAAAAAAGTTGAAGGTGTAACAACATGATGGTAAATGACAGCATTTACATTTTTAGGTGAACTATCTCATGAAATATTTGTTTATTTAGCACTTAAAAAGAGTCAAATTAAATGTGAACATCCCAGATAAATATTAATTGGCTAACATTTTCAGTTCTTTATTATTTGAAATATTATTTGAAATATATTTTCTAATAGAAAGCATGAACAACAAATAAATAATTAAAATTACTTAATAGAATAAAAGATTTAAAAACCAATCAAAAACAAGTTTTAAATGGCACATTCATGAAGAACTGCCCAGTTTATAAAGAATGAACTTTGCATGTTAAACATGACAATGTTCAAGTACAGTGGTGTGAAATCATGGGATTCTGCACAGGTGAAGACCAGCTGATGCAGACTCTCAAGGTTAATTTTTGACCATAACGTCAGGTCATGCCCTCATTGGTATGAGTAAAACCATGCTTTGGTGTTAAATAGGACTTTCTGCTGTCAGTAAATCTGTGTCTTCTGCACAATGTCTTTCCTGTGGCTGCTGTCCTGCGTTGCCTTCTTTAGTGCAGCCTATGGTGAGGAAGTGTTTTTTTTTATTATTTTAAACCTCTGTTTTTCAAAGGTCATAGTCACAGTTGCTGAAAAGATCAGTATTGCTAGTCACCATCCTATGTTAAAAATATGCTTTGCATTTACAAAAACATTTGGCCCTGATTTTACAAAAAAAAACATTTGGCCCTGATCAATTCTACTATCAAATTTAATTATTTACAGTCTTCTTGCATCTGTTAATCCCTTTGCACCGCTTTTCTTCAGGCTGTGGCATACCTGCCATTCCTCCTGTTGTCAGTGGCTATGCCCGCATTGTGAACGGTGAGGAGGCAGTGCCTCACTCCTGGCCCTGGCAGATCTCTCTGCAGGTACTGTGTTAGTTCCAGCTAGCAAAACTTCAATCGACTTTTTTAGATTTCTATTGCAATCCCTGGAAATTAGTTCACAGCTTACACAAAGTATCATTTCTTTCTTTGTTGTTTAAATGACAGGACTTCACTGGCTTCCACTTCTGCGGTGGCTCTCTGATTAATGAGTACTGGGCTGTGACTGCTGCTCACTGCAGTGTGAGGTGAGACAGTTAAATCATCATGTTATTTATGCATGAATGCTGGGATAGACGTGGATTTATTAACCTCTGTGGTTTATCTGCAGAACTAGTCACCGTGTGATTCTGGGAGAGCATAACAAGGGAAGCAGCAACACTCAAGAGGACACGCAGACTATGAGAGTATTAAAAGTGAGGCTCAAGAACTTCAAACTTATTCCTCAACAATACACAAGAGCTGGAGACTTAAAGCGTTTCAAATATGCTTCATGGTCCTTTTTCACTCCACACTGCGAGTCAGGAGGTTATATATATATATATATATATATATATATATATATATATATTTGTTGAAATTTTCATATAAATCTAAGCGTGTTCTTCTGCCCTTGGCTGGTATGTAACAGCCAAGTACATACTTGTGGGGGAAAAAAACTCAACATACCATAGGCTGTTCCAATGAAAGCAAGGCACGACAGAATCCAGATGAAAGCCATTTTTGTATCGGGCTCCCTCACCAACTCTTGGGGGTTTATATAGCTGACCTTCTCATATGTTTACATATATTGCAACATGCATGAGTCATTCTTGAAATTTGCTGACACGTTTACTTTGACTTTTCACTTATGGACAAGATTATGTGATTAAACATATGATTAAATAAGAATTACAATTTAAATCTGCCTGATGCTTAAAAAAAACCTTGTCACGTTTATCCCCTTCTATTATAAGATTATTATTCTTAGATAAATATAATATATTTATCCCCTATATATTATTGTGATTATTATTTTTCTAATGTTACTTATTTTGTTTTCCCAGGTTAAGAAATAAAACAATACAAATTGAATGAATGAATGAGTAATAAGATAATTATGTATTAAATGATTAAATATTTAGAATACTTGTCCCTTTTTTCATATCATTTGTGTTCCAAATGTTGAACACTAGTATTAGTATTAATTTACCTTTACATACGGTACAAAGTGTAGTGTTCATGTGAAGGATTTGTATTGCATCAGTGATGTGTGTTTAACATGCTATTGACATTTTGAGCATTCATATTTTGTAAACTATTAATAGTGATTAAAATAAATAAACAATAAAATAAAAACAACTGTAAAGTTATGCTTTATGATTAGTAAAAATGGCAAGATGCTTTTATGTAAAAAAAAAAAAAAAAAGCTGCTTTTGCTTTTAGAAATTTTTTAGAATGACCCATGCAGTATGTAAAGGTGTCACCTGCTCATCTGTTATCTCAACCTGTTGCATACAGCATTGCATTGCATAGGATGGATGTATTTCATGTTTCATTTCCATTATTTCACCAAAGAAGAAAACTGTTTAAGTAAAGACGCATTAGCATTTGCTTATCAGCAATAGTTTAGCATTCCAGAATCATGTTTTGCATGTGACCTCTAATCAAATTACTGAAATATATATATATATATATATTTTTTTTTTTTTAGACAAAAGGTGTTTTTGCAGAGAAATTTTTGAATAAGAAGCTTTTGCCAAACAAAATTATTAACCATTTTGGTGACCATTGGCTTCCACTGTAGGCAGTACAATAAAACAAAACACTTCTCAAAACACTTCTGAAAATATATTCTTTTGTGTTCCACAGAAGAAAAAAAGTTGAAGGTGTAACAACATGATGGTAAATGACAGCATTTACATTTTTAGGTGAACTATCTCATGAAATATTTGTTTATTTAGCACTTAAAAAGAGTCAAATTAAATGTGAACATCCCAGATAAATATTAATTGGCTAACATTTTCAGTTCTTTATTATTTGAAATATTATTTGAAATATATTTTCTAATAGAAAGCATGAACAACAAATAAATAATTAAAATTACTTAATAGAATAAAAGATTTAAAAACCAATCAAAAACAAGTTTTAAATGGCACATTCATGAAGAACTGCCCAGTTTATAAAGAATGAACTTTGCATGTTAAACATGACAATGTTCAAGTACAGTGGTGTGAAATCATGGGATTCTGCACAGGTGAAGACCAGCTGATGCAGACTCTCAAGGTTAATTTTTGACCATAACGTCAGGTCATGCCCTCATTGGTATGAGTAAAACCATGCTTTGGTGTTAAATAGGACTTTCTGCTGTCAGTAAATCTGTGTCTTCTGCACAATGTCTTTCCTGTGGCTGCTGTCCTGCGTTGCCTTCTTTAGTGCAGCCTATGGTGAGGAAGTGTTTTTTTTTATTATTTTAAACCTCTGTTTTTCAAAGGTCATAGTCACAGTTGCTGAAAAGATCAGTATTGCTAGTCACCATCCTATGTTAAAAATATGCTTTGCATTTACAAAAAAAAACATTTGGCCCTGATCAATTCTACTATCAAATTTAATTATTTACGGTCTTCTTGCATCTGTTAATCCCTTTGCACCTCTTTTCTTCAGGCTGTGGCATACCTGCCATTCCTCCTGTTGTCAGTGGCTATGCCCGCATTGTGAACGGTGAGGAGGCAGTGCCTCACTCCTGGCCCTGGCAGATCTCTCTGCAGGTACTGTGTTAGTTCCAGCTAGCAAAACTTCAATCGACTTTTTTAGATTTCTATTGCAATCCCTGGAAATTAGTTCACAGCTTACACAAAGTATCATTTCTTTCTTTGTTGTTTAAATGACAGGACTTCACTGGCTTCCACTTCTGCGGTGGCTCTCTGATTAATGAGTACTGGGCTGTGACTGCTGCTCACTGCAGTGTGAGGTGAGACAGTTAAATCATCATGTTATTTATGCATGAATGCTGGGATAGACGTGGATTTATTAACCTCTGTGGTTTATCTGCAGAACTAGTCACCGTGTGATTCTGGGAGAGCATAACAAGGGAAGCAGCAACACTCAAGAGGACACGCAGACTATGAGAGTATTAAAAGTGAGGCTCAAGAACTTCAAACTTATTCCTCAACAATACACAAGAGCTGGAGACTTAAAGCGTTTCAAATATGCTTCATGGTCCTTTTTCACTCCACAACGTTATTTAAACAATGCAAATTATTTAGAATACTAGATGGAACATGATAATTCATGTTAGTAAACTATCATACAAAAAAGTAAAAAAGTGTCACTGGGGCAGTACCCTTTCAAAAAGGTACAGATATATACCCTTTATGTATTGATGTGTACTTTTAAAGTACTAATATGCACCTTTAAGGCATAAGTACTCTTATGTACCATATAGAGGTAAATAAGTTACAAAGATGTATGTTTTAACTTTTATACCTTTAAGGGTATTGCCCCAGTGACAGCTTTGGACCTTTTTCTGACCGTGTGTACTAAACCTTTACGTTGAATTTCTCTTCATTGTTATTTTTTCTGTGTTTCCAGGTGTTCACCCATCCTCAGTGGAACTCTAACACCATAGAGAATGACATTGCCTTGATCAAGCTGACCGAACCTGTCTCACTGAACGCCCATGTGTCCCCTGTTTGTCTTGCTGAGACTTCAGATGAATTTGCCCCTGGCATGACCTGTGTTACTTCTGGCTGGGGAGTGACCAGATACAATGGTTGGTTATCTGACTAACATATAAACACAGTTTATAATACATGCCTGCTTTTGTTTCTAGATCAATAGAAATATCTCAAAATCAAGTCATATTTCTAAAAAGCATACAACAGCAAAATAATGATGATAATACTAATACAATATTACATTATTGACATTATTATAATTATTAACATAATGTATATTGAGTTTGAATCATATACACAGCTGTTCAAAAGTTTGGGTTATGTAAGTTGTTTTATTTTTTACAGTAAAAACAGTAATATTGTGAATTGTATTACAGTAAAAACAGTCATATTGTGAAATATTATTACAATTTGAAATAATTTTCTTTGTTGTTTAAATGACAGGACTTCACTGGCTTCCACTTCTGCGGTGGCTCTCTGATTAATGAGTACTGGGCTGTGACTGCTGCTCACTGCAGTGTGAGGTGAGACAGTTAAATCATCATGTTATTTATGCATGAATGCTGGGATAGACGTGGATTTATTAACCTCTGTGGTTTATCTGCAGAACTAGTCACCGTGTGATTCTGGGAGAGCATAACAAGGGAAGCAGCAACACTCAAGAGGACACGCAGACTATGAGAGTATTAAAAGTGAGGCTCAAGAACTTCAAACTTATTCCTCAACAATACACAAGAGCTGGAGACTTAAAGCGTTTCAAATATGCTTCATGGTCCTTTTTCACTCCACAACGTTATTTAAACAATGCAAATTATTTAGAATACTAGATGGAACATGATAATTCATGTTAGTAAACTATCATACAAAAAAGTAAAAAAGTGTCACTGGGGCAGTACCCTTTCAAAAAGGTACAGATATATACCCTTTATGTATTGATGTGTACTTTTAAAGTACTAATATGCACCTTTAAGGCATAAGTACTCTTATGTACCATATAGAGGTAAATAAGTTACAAAGATGTATGTTTTAACTTTTATACCTTTAAGGGTATTGCCCCAGTGACAGCATTGCTAGTCACCATCCTATGTTAAAAATATGCTTTGCATTTACAAAAACATTTGGCCCTGATCAATTCTACTATCAAATTTAATTATTTACAGTCTTCTTGCATCTGTTAATCCCTTTGCACCGACATGCCTGCTTTTGTTTCTAGATCAATAGAAATATCTCAAAATCAAGTCATATTTCTAAAAAGCATACAACAGCAAAATAATGATGATAATACTAATACAATATTACATTATTGACATTATTATAATTATTAACATAATGTATATTGAGTTTGAATCATATACACAGCTGTTCAAAAGTTTGGGTTATGTAAGTTGTTTTATTTTTTACAGTAAAAACAGTAATATTGTGAATTGTATTACAGTAAAAACAGTCATATTGTGAAATATTATTACAATTTGAAATAATTATTTTTATTACTCCATTCTTCAGTGTCACATGATCCTTCAAAAGTCATTCTAATATGCTGATTTGGTGCTTATTATCAGTGTTGAAAACAGTGGTGCTTCATTTTTGATGATTTTGTATTTGTATTTTTTGTGGAAACCTGTTTTTCAGGATTCTTTGATGCATCAAAAGTTCAAAAGAACAGTCTTTGTTTGACAAAGAAATATTTTGTAACGTTATAAATGTCTATACTGTCACATTTGATTAGCTTAATGTGTAAGAGAAAAACATTTACTGACCCCAAACTTTTGATAGTAGTGTACATGTTTGTATATATTTCGAATACCAGCATGTTTTATGATTGCCCTCTTATTCTCCCTCTCCGTGTAGCTCTGTTCACCCCTGATGAGCTTCAGCAGGTTGCTTTGCCTCTGTTGTCCAACCAGGACTGTAAGAGCTACTGGGGAAGCAACATCCATGATACGATGATTTGTGCAGGTGCTGCTGGTGCCTCCTCCTGCATGGTAAGACTATTGTTTCATCCTCACTTCCTCTCTAATGTTCTCCCCTAACTCTCTTGTCCTGCTGTCTGTTTAGGGTGACTCTGGCGGTCCTCTGGTGTGTCAGAAGAGTGATGTCTGGACTCTGGTGGGTATCGTGTCCTGGGGAAGCAGCCGTTGTGACACTAGCATTCCTGGTGTGTACGCCCGTGTCACTGAGCTCCGTGACTGGGTGGATCAGATTCTGGCCTCCAACTAAAGAAACAAAATATATAGATATTCATTGACATCACAGAAGAGCATCATTTTGAGAGCTACTCAAGACTGTGAAAACAGGTGATTTTACCACAGTTACGGGGTGATGTTAAACCAGCTTAATTGTGGTAAAACCACAGCTATGAGAAGTGTATTACTTTTATAGAAGGTCTGCAACAGTTCAATAAATATATACAACATGTTGTAGTGGATTTTTAAATATAGCCATATATATAAATTCTGCAAAAACTACAGTGTAATAGTTACAAATTTAGTCATTCATTTTTCAATGTATTAGAAAATAACAAACGGTCTAAGATCTATGACTTTCCTGTAGAACAAAGAATAAAATGTATTTTACTTGTAATGTGCGTCTTTGACAGAGGAGAGCGCTAAAGTCTCACACAAAATATTAAGTAGTATATTTTTGTCTGATCAGTCTACTTGTATTCCTCAATATACAAACCCTGTTTTCCAGTATGCAAGCATTGTCAAATTTTTAATTGTCAAAGGCAGTCCAGGTTTAATAAACTGAATGTTTTTGTCATTCAGGGTTATACTCAAAGCAATTTCCTTTAAATATGCTGTCAAAATGAGGATGGGCATTAGTAAAAATGTAATTCCTCTGATATTCTGTGGTTACTTCATACATAAATCTAACTGAATTATGTTTTTGTCTATGCATATTTTGCTGCGTTCAGGTTCTAACAGCCTCAAACCTTTCAGCCCTTCAGTCTGTTAAATACAAGGTAAAACATCATATAAGGGGTCTCCATGGCAACATCCTGATCCTCCTTGAGACACATATACAACAGTGGAGGTAATTGTTTCACAGAGAGAGGACAAAAACAAAAGATGAAGAGAAGGCATGAGACAAATAATACAATAGGAGAAGCTCTCATCTTCTCTCACTAAGAATGCCAGTATGGAAATAAAAGAGTGAATTGAGAGCCTCAGTAATACACTGAAAGAAAGAAAGAAAAAACAATACCCCACTAACCACTTCTAAAATTCAAGCATAAACTGATGTGCTAAAAGCTTGGACTCTTCAGCTCTCCGTTAAATGTTGGTTGAATAACTGCTGTCAAAATGAGGATGGGCATTAGTAAAAATGTAATTCCTCTGATATTCTGTGGTTACTTCATACATAAATCTAACTGAATTATGTTTTTGTCTATGCATATTTTGCTGCGTTCAGGTTCTAACAGCCTCAAACCTTTCAGCCCTTCAGTCTGTTAAATACAAGGTAAAACATCATATAAGGGGTCTCCATGGCAACATCCTGATCCTCCTTGAGACACATATACAACAGTGGAGGTAATTGTTTCACAGAGAGAGGACAAAAACAAAAGATGAAGAGAAGGCATGAGACAAATAATACAATAGGAGAAGCTCTCATCTTCTCTCACTAAGAATGCCAGTATGGAAATAAAAGAGTGAATTGAGAGCCTCAGTAATACACTGAAAGAAAGAAAGAAAGAAAAAACAATACCCCACTAACCACTTCTAAAATTCAAGCATAAACTGATGTGCTAAAAGCTTGGACTCTTCAGCTCTCCGTTAAATGTTGGTTGAATAACATATTTTCAAAAAAAACATGACAGTAGTTTCAAGGTGAATGTTGTCTTGAGGTTTCACTCAGAATCAAAACCACGAAATTGTGGAGCCTTGCTTTTCATATATTTTCCTGCATCATCCACCCCGCAGTGTTGAGACTGACCAGAATTTAACATTCAATATTAAAGGGGTGGTTGATTGCAATTTCACTTTTTTAACGTTAGTTATTGTGTAATGTTGCTGTGTGAGTATAAACAATATCTGCAAAGTTACGAAGCTGAAAGTTCAGTGCAAACGGAGATATCGTCTTTTAAAATTCTGGCAGTTTAATGCCTACAAAAACGGCTGGTAGGGACTACAACGAGTTACTTCCTGAGTTCGTGACATCACAAACCCCGATAAACCGCGGGAAAAGGCAGCAAAGGGGGCGAGGCCATGCTGCACTGCTTTAGAGAAGAGGAAGAGAAAACTAGAAGTGCACGTAAAAATCTATTCATAAATGAATTCTGTCTTCTAACAATTCTAATGGATTCACAAGTTTCAAAGTCAATGCTCTAAAGCAGTGGTTCTCAATACTGTTCCTCGCTTCCCCTCCTCTGCACACACTCTGCATCTCTCTCTCTCGCTCTCTCTCTCTCATTCAGCTCAGCTCCAGCAATGAACTGTTACAATTATACACTTATTTTCACAGTTATGAGAAGCGTTATAAATGCGTGCAGTTGCCGTACTGTATTAAAGCTTTAATCAGGATAAAACCGTATATTAAAAGCTAACAGAATCAGTAGCATTTATAAATAACAGCGTATCTAAAAGTATGAGACAACAACAAACAAAAAGCATAGGCCTAGCATTAAAAGCCGTGCTTGCACAGGTTCTGCGTGATCCTCTTCAATAATATCCAGCTTCTCAATCGGGCTGAAACTGATAAGCGATATTAACGACGCCGTTGTTTACAATACAACCGGAGCACATGCTGAGGTGAGGGGTTTTTTTTTAAACGAAGCATTAACACATGTTAGACTGCACCTCATAAACACAATCAAGCCTAGAAAAAAACCAGTGATCCACCCCTTTAATGAAATACGATACATTTATTTCAGATGTTTAAACCATCAACTCACATTTTCAAACCTACTGTAAATTATAATACATTCTTTGGATGACTCTTTGGATTGCTGTGTTTTATGGTTGGTGAGGGAAGGCAAGGATCATGAGAGTTCAAGGCCATTGAGGACAGCTGGATCGAATGAATAATAAAATAGAATAGCTCTTACAAATTTCCCCTTAGGACTGATTTGAGTATTGAGAGTGTCCAGCTCATCTGAGTGTGGCATAAGAGATAGCACTCAGCCATAGCATGGTAATAATGTCTGTGGCTCTGCATAAATCCCTTGCAGTAAGAGATTCATGGTGGTGTCAGCGTAATATCTGGAACATTCTAAATATTAAGGATCAGATTCCTACAATTAAAGTTATCCTATTTACAGTTTTTCTACAAGTGTCTTCAAATGGGCAATAACAGTTAACAATTACACTGTTAACAGTCAAAAACATATGCATTAAGAATTAGAAATAAATGTAGTCCAGTCTTACAAAACATCTACATAAAACCATTTAGCGATAACATCCAAGTAAATAACATTGTTCATTGCCAGTTAATCAATATACATTAATTCATGTTAATTTATATAATGCATAAAAATATAACTAAAATATATATTATAACTAAATAATAGTACTGAATCTGTAGAAATGACCTAATAAATGCAGTAAAAGTACTGTTCATTGTTAGTTCATGATGACCAAAGCATTAACTAATGTTGTTGCAACCAAAGAACCTGATTGTAAATACCACCACTCCTTCCTTGAGATGTACTGTCAAGAACGGATATTGAGAAGAAAAAAAAGATTAAGGCAGTACATAAAATTATTCTGGCACTTAGTGCATACGAGTGTTTTAATTTGGTGGTGAAGGATGTGAAGATCATTTCTATACTGAAGAGAGCACACAGTACAGTAATTATTTTATTAAGTATAGTATCCTGTACAAACAGTATATGATGCTAAATTCTCCAGCAAGTCTATTTTCTTTATGTTTAGTGTAATTTTTTAGGTTAAACTCTTTGCTCTATATTGCTTTCCCAATAATGTTTATGGATTAATAATTGTAGCATTCTGACACACACACACAAAGGTATTTTTCAATTTATTTGAATGTAATGACTTATTGCATTGTTACATTTGGCTTTAAGAGTTCTAATAGCATGATGTCTCTAATGTATCTCTTTTTATTTTCTCTTTCATTTCATTCATATCATTAGTCTCAGCTCCATAATAGTCTCAGTCACTTGTTCTATTTTTCCTCTTCTCAGTTTGAGTCCTCCCTCAGAAATAATTTGAACAAGTGGATGAATTTTTGAGTGTGTGGGTCTTTGAAAAAATGTCTCAATTCTTGTCCAATGTTGATAGCTGAGACCCATGTAAAATTTTCACCCAACACCGCACTGTCTGTCATAATGGCACGTTTGTACCTGTTTCTTTGTTTAGTTGTCAGATTCTGAAAGAACTGCATCTACAGGGCAGTTTTATATTAAATATTTTATATTAAAACATTTTCTAATGTTTTATATTAAATAAGCGAACAGTCTCACTTCTGATTTCTGCCAGTTAATCAATATACATTAATTCATGTTAATTTATATAATGCATAAAAATATAACTAAAATATATATTATAACTAAATAATAGTACTGAATCTGTAGAAATGACCTAATAAATGCAGTAAAAGTACTGTTCATTGTTAGTTCATGATGACCAAAGCATTAACTAATGTTGTTGCAACCAAAGAACCTGATTGTAAATACCACCACTCCTTCCTTGAGATGTACTGTCAAGAACGGATATTGAGAAGAAAAAAAAGATTCTTAAGGCAGTACATATAATTATTCTGGCACTTAGTGCATATGAGTGTTTTAATTTGGTGGTGAAGGATGTGAAGATCATTTCTATACTGAAGAGAGCACACAGTACAGTAATTATTTTATTAAGTATATTATCCTGTACAAACACAGTATATGATGCTAAATTCTCCAGCAAGTCTATTTTCTTTATCTATTTTCTTTATGTTTAGTGTAATTTTTGAGGTTAAACTCTTTGCTCTATATTGCTTTCCCAATAATGTTTATGGATTAATAATTGTAGCATTCTGACACACACACACACACACACACAAAGGTATTTTTCAATTTATTTGAATGTAATGACTTTTTATTGCATTGTTACATTTGGCTTTAAGAGTTCTAATAGCATGATGTCTCTAATGTATCTCTTTTTATTTTCTCTTTCATTTCATTCATATCATTAGTCTCAGCTCCATAATAGTCTCAGTGCTTTCTTTAAGTCACTTGTTCTATTTTTCCTCTTCTCAGTTTGAGTCCTCCCTCAGAAATAATTTGAACAAGTGGATGAAATTTTGAGTGTGTGGGTCTTTGAAAAAATGTCTCAATTCTTGTCAGAAATTATGAATCTATTGAGAAAGTATTGAGTGGCAGTCCAGCAGGGGAAGCATACACTGCGGAAATACTTCGAATGACGGTCATTAATATTACATTCTTATATGTATAGAAGCCATTAGGAGCGATAAACGCGTGCTTCTGACCGCACACTCACACAGCTAATGAAACATCAACCTTAGAAATAAACAACCGTAACATTGAGATTATGCCGCTGAATACAGCGAACCCCAGTTGAAACACATACACGAGAATGTTTGAGTGTTTCATTTAAACTTGTTCTCATGGCCTTAACTATCGGCGTGTCCTCAGAGCGATTACATGCTCTAGACTACGTGCTCCAGCTGTGTGAACACAGATGCTTAAATGCTGCTGCAAATATGCTTTTTTCATGCACTGGTCAATTTTGAGATTTTGGGCTATTTTGCTTTCATAACTAGCAAAATAGACTAACTGTCTTCTTTCAGACAAGTGAAAAGAAAACATCCAAAATGCACATTTAAGTGTTTATTTCATTACATTTGATCTATTTTCATTTGTTGATTTCAATTACAATACATCTTTAAAGATCAAAATTATTTTTTTCTCCCACAGTCAGTAATGTCCACTTCGATAGCACTTACATACACCAAACTTTTCAGTTTTATTCTTATCAGAATTTTTCAGAAAAGTTTTTCCTATATCAGTTCTTGGCTGTTTACATTATTTTTGATTTAATGGAGTGATAAAATAAAACAAACATATATTAAATCCCTTCTGTAAAAACCTTTAACTCTAATGTGTCAACATAATGAAACAAGAATTTGGAACCTGGCTTTATCTGGTGTTCAGATTTCTGTTCTTAAAATGTATTCAAATTAGTGCATATTTAATTTAGTAATTTAATAAATTGAGATTTAATGAGAGAGTGTCTCATTTGCATATTTACATAAAAAATTATGTGATACAAAACAATTGTCCAAATGTACTCTGCAAAATAAACTGGAAAAGTATGTTGATATCTATTAGTTTTTTTTTTTTTTGCCCTATTCACCTGTGGTGTCAAGTCCTATTCTTTGACCTCCTGTTACCTGCTACAACCTGTCTGGAGTGCCACAGGGCTGCTCTTGGATGTGAACCCACCTCTTTTTGGAAACAGGTGTAAATGTCCTGATGAAAACCACTAGGCTACAAAAATCCAACATTAAAAATATAATGTTTTCATATGCTTTTAGAACAGTGTCATTAGGGTCAGTCTAGTGTCTGTGCATAATGCACACCCTTATATGTGTACTGTCTTTTTATGTCTGCTTAATTGGTGTAAACTGGAACACAATACCATTGGTTGTGTGGTTGTATAACCTCAGCAATGGGCCACTTCAACAACATCAAATCATCTGTTGACTGCTCTTAACCTTATTCTAAGTATTAGAACAATGGAACACTGAACATACAGACCATCTGACAACTTGTAAAGCAATTTGGTTTTGATTCCGATTCCGTTCAAAGTACACTAACAAACCTGAACAATAGTTTTTTTATTCTGTGTGCCAGAGAGTTAAGATAAACCCATTTGGGATTACAGAAGAGGCTTTTTAAAACCTACACACCAATAAATAAAAAGATTAAGTGCATGACAGAAAGAGTCCAGGGAGAATGTAAGTTCAGGGAAAACATTTGGAAACCTTGATTAAAGGCTACGCAGATCACTCATCACTCTCCCTCCCTCCCTCCTTCCCCACGGAGTTTCTAACCAAGCACTTTGAATAAAAACAACCAAAAGCCTTTAAAATAACACTTAACTAAAAAAGTGTCTCCCACCCCAGTGGGCATAGAGGAACTTGTTCCAGCTAATTTCCAGCTCCTAAACATCTCAGCCTCCTCTCCTATCAGTTGCACCTAACCCATGGCAACACTCACCATATATCATTTTCCTGTCCTTGACTTTCTTCAGTGTTTATTTACATAGGACTTCTCATTGGTGTGAAAATGCTCATTGATTGCTTCACAACCTTGATTTTAAATCAGCCTTGAAGATAAATTGATTCAAGGAGGAAATGTCTGAATCACTGTTTTTATAAATGCATACTTAAAGATGGCTTTTATTATAGCCTACCACTGGATGCTATTTCACACCAATGTGGATAATTTTCTAAATTTCTGACTGTGCTGGGAGAAAACCAAAAATATCAGATAACCAGATCAGTCAGGTGAGGAAAATGTTACTCAAAATCAATTGCCTTGAGTAATTGACTAATGCTCAATGTTTCATGCAATAACGCACTTCAATGTGCAATCAATTGTTCAAAGCACTATGCTGCATCATCTCCCAATTTAGGGCAAATTAGGCCAGTCGTGCGTAATGGTTAGTGAGTCGGACTTGTAACCCGAAGGTCGCGGGTTCAAGTTTCAGGTCTGGCAGGGATTGTAGGTGGGGGTAGTGAATATCCAGCACTCTCTTCCACCCTCAATACCACGACTGAGGTGAGACCCTTGAGCAAGGCACCGAACCCCCAACTGCTCCCCGGGCGCCGCAGCATTGGCTACCCACTGCTCCGGGTGTGTGTTCACGGTGGGTGTGTGTGTTTACTACTGTGTGTGTGCACTTGGATGGGTTAAATGCAGAGCACAAATTCCGAGTATGGGTCACATACTTGGCCATACGCCACTTCACTTCACTTTTCTTTTATAACTGCCAGGAATAATTAATTAATATGCCTCACCAATACATGTTTCTTTCTGCATGATCCATCCCATGGTTATCACGCATGAAACACATTTCCACACTGCCACCTCACCATACCTCTCATTTCCACTTCATTCCTTACTCATATCAAAGAGAACCATAGTTTTTTCATGCACTGGTCAATTTTGTCTATTTTCTTTATGTTTAGTGTAATTTTTGAGGTTAAACTCTTTGCTCTATATTGCTTTCCCAATAATGTTTATGGATTAATAATTGTAGCATTCTGACACACACACACACACACACACAAAGGTATTTTTCAATTTATTTGAATGTAATGACTTATTGCATTGTTACATTTGGCTTTAAGAGTTCTAATAGCATGATGTCTCTAATGTATCTCTTTTTATTTTCTCTTTCATTTCATTCATATCATTAGTCTCAGCTCCATAATAGTCTCAGTGCTTTCTTTAAGTCACTTGTTCTATTTTTCCTCTTCTCAGTTTGAGTCCTCCCTCAGAAATAATTTGAACAAGTGGATGAAATTTTGAGTGTGTGGGTCTTTGAAAAAATGTCTCAATTCTTGTCCAATGTTGATAGCTGAGACCCATGTAAAATTTTCACCCAACACCGCACTGTCTGTCATAATGGCACGTTTGTACCTGTTTCTTTGTTTAGTTGTCAGATTCTGAAAGAACTGCATCTACAGGGCAGTTTTATATTAAATATTTTATATTAAAACATTTTCTAATGTTTTATATTAAATAAGCGAACAGTCTCATTTCTGATTTCTGGAAGAAGAAAAGAACACAGGGATTGTAAACACTACAGTCCTACAGCCTTCATTTTCCATTCCCCTCACTTCTTTCTTACTCACATATTCCTGAAGTGAATAGAGAACACACTGAAATTTGCTTTGAGATTTCTAAAGTAGTCTACAAATGTGCACTAATTTCCCATGCAGTTTCCAAAAGCTTCTGAAGCTAAATTAAAAATATTTGAATAAATTGCAACACAGCTATTCTTTATTTGCCTAAACATGTTTCTTGCAATAACCTCTTTCATTTCAGCTACAACAGAGTTAACTTCATTCCTTACTCATATCAAAGAGAACCATAGTTTTTTCATGCACTGGTCAATTTTGAGATTTTGGGCTATTTTGCTTTCATAACTAGCAAAATAGACTAACTGTCTTCTTTCAGACAAGTGAAAAGAAAACATCCAAAATGCACATTTAAGTGTTTATTTCATTACATTTGATCTATTTTCATTTGTTGATTTCAATTACAATACATCTTTAAAGATCAAAATTATTTTTTTCTCCCACAGTCAGTAATGTCCACTTCGATAGCACTTACATACACCAAACTTTTCAGTTTTATTCTTATCAGAATTTTTCAGAAAAGTTTTTCCTATATCAGTTCTTGGCTGTTTACATTATTTTTGATTTAATGGAGTGATAAAATAAAACAAACATATATTAAATCCCTTCTGTAAAAACCTTTAACTCTAATGTGTCAACATAATGAAACAAGAATTTGGAACCTGGCTTTATCTGGTGTTCAGATTTCTGTTCTTAAAATGTATTCAAATTAGTGCATATTTAATTTAGTAATTTAATAAATTGAGATTTAATGAGAGAGTGTCTCATTTGCATATTTACATAAAAAATTATGTGATACAAAACAATTGTCCAAATGTACTCTGCAAAATAAACTGGAAAAGTATGTTGATATCTATTAGTTTTTTTTTTTTTTTGCCCTATTCACCTGTGGTGTCAAGTCCTATTCTTTGACCTCCTGTTACCTGCTACAACCTGTCTGGAGTGCCACAGGGCTGCTCTTGGATGTGAACCCACCTCTTTTTGGAAACAGGTGTAAATGTCCTGATGAAAACCACTAGGCTACAAAAATCCAACATTAAAAATATAATGTTTTCATATGCTTTTAGAACAGTGTCATTAGGGTCAGTCTAGTGTCTGTGCATAATGCACACCCTTATATGTGTACTGTCTTTTTATGTCTGCTTAATTGGTGTAAACTGGAACACAATACCATTGGTTGTGTGGTTGTATAACCTCAGCAATGGGCCACTTCAACAACATCAAATCATCTGTTGACTGCTCTTAACCTTATTCTAAGTATTAGAACAATGGAACACTGAACATACAGACCATCTGACAACTTGTAAAGCAATTTGGTTTTGATTCCGATTCCGTTCAAAGTACACTAACAAACCTGAACAATAGTTTTTTTATTCTGTGTGCCAGAGAGTTAAGATAAACCCATTTGGGATTACAGAAGAGGCTTTTTAAAACCTACACACCAATAAATAAAAAGATTAAGTGCATGACAGAAAGAGTCCAGGGAGAATGTAAGTTCAGGGAAAACATTTGGAAACCTTGATTAAAGGCTACGCAGATCACTCATAACTCTCCCTCCCTCACTACTTCCCCACGGAGTTTCTAACCAAGCACTTTGAATAAAAACAACCAAAAGCCTTTAAAATAACACTTAACTAAAAAAGTGTCTCCCACCCCAGTGGGCATAGAGGAACTTGTTCCAGCTAATTTCCAGCTCCTAAACATCTCAGCCTCCTCTCCTATCAGTTGCACCTAACCCATGGCAACACTCACCATATATCATTTTCCTGTCCTTGACTTTCTTCAGTGTTTATTTACATAGGACTTCTCATTGGTGTGAAAATGCTCATTGATTGCTTCACAACCTTGATTTTAAATCAGCCTTGAAGATAAATTGATTCAAGGAGGAAATGTCTGAATCACTGTTTTTATAAATGCATACTTAAAGATGGCTTTTATTATAGCCTACCACTGGATGCTATTTCACACCAATGTGGATAATTTTCTAAATTTCTGACTGTGCTGGGAGAAAACCAAAAATATCAGATAACCAGATCAGTCAGGTGAGGAAAATGTTACTCAAAATCAATTGCCTTGAGTAATTGACTAATGCTCAATGTTTCATGCAATAACGCACTTCAATGTGCAATCAATTGTTCAAAGCACTATGCTGCATCATCTCCCAATTTAGGGCAAATTAGGCCAGTCGTGCGTAATGGTTAGTGACTTGTAACCCGAAGGTCGCGGGTTCAAGTTTCAGGTCTGGCAGGGATTGTAGGTGGGGGTAGTGAATATCCAGCACTCTCTTCCACCCTCAATACCACGACTGAGGTGAGACCCTTGAGCAAGGCACCGAACCCCCAACTGCTCCCCGGGCGCCGCAGCATTGGCTACCCACTGCTCCGGGTGTGTGTTCACGGTGGGTGTGTGTGTTTACTACTGTGTGTGTGCACTTGGATGGGTTAAATGCAGAGCACAAATTCCGAGTATGGGTCACATACTTGGCCATACGCCACTTCACTTCACTTTTCTTTTATAACTGCCAGGAATAATTAATTAATATGCCTCACCAATACATGTTTCTTTCTGCATGATCCATCCCATGGTTATCACGCATGAAACACATTTCCACACTGCCACCTCACCATACCTCTCATTTCCACTTCATTCCTTACTCATATCAAAGAGAACCATAGTTTTTTCATGCACTGGTCAATTTTGAGATTTTGGGCTATTTTGCTTTCATAACTAGCAAAATAGACTAACTGTCTTCTTTCAGACAAGTGAAAAGAAAACATCCAAAATGCACATTTAAGTGTTTATTTCATTACATTTGATCTATTTTCATTTGTTGATTTCAATTACAATGCATCTTTAAAGATCAAAATTATTTTTTTCTCCCACAATCAGTAATATCCACTTCGATAGCACTTACATTCACCAAACTTTTCAGTTTTATTCTTATCAGAATTTTTCAGAAAAGTTTTTCCTATATCAGTTCTTGGCTGTTTACATTATTTTTTGATTTAATGGAGTGATAAAATAAAACAAACATATATTGAATCCCTTCTGTAAAAACCTTTAACTCTAATGTGTCAACATAATGAAACAAGAATTTGGAACCTGGCTTTATCTGGTGTTCAGATTTCTGTTCTTAAAATATATTCAAATTAGTGCATATTTAATTTAGTAATTTAATAAATTGAGATTTAATGAGAGAGTGTCTCATTTGCATATTTGCATAACTTGAAATTATGTGATACAAAACAATTGTCCAAATGTACTCTGCAAAATAAACTGGAAAAGTATGTATATCTATTAGTTTTTTGTTTTTTTTGCCCTATTCACCTGTGGTGTCAAGTCCTATTCTTTGACCTCCTGTTACTCACCTCTGGGAGGTGCAGTGAATATGGGTCTCTGTTACACCTGGACTACATTGGCACATACATCAGAATGCTGTTTGTGAACTTCAGCTCTGACAGAAGTATATATAACACCATCTTTGTGCCAATGGATCACAAACACCTGGGCTACAACCTGTCTGGAGTGCCACAGGGCTGCTCTTGGAAGTGAACCCACCTCTTTTTGGAAATAGGTGTAACAGCTGCAGGTATAATTGAGTCACTCAAGTTCCTTGGGACCACCATAACCAATCATAATACCACAGCACACAGCACATTACCACAATGGAAAAAAGAAGGCCACAAGTGTGCAAACCATGATCCTGGTCCAGTTCTGGAAAAAAAAAAAAAAAACATCACTGAGTGCATCTCCTCTGATCCATCACAGTTGGATTTGGCACTTCCCCTGTCTCTTTTATGGGAAATCAGCCACACGTTGTCTGGTGAGAAGAATACTGTGCCAGAACAAGGTTGCAAGAACACTGGGGGGTGACAACTTTTTGAATTTGAAGATCAGGGTAAATTTAACTTATTTTGTCTTCTGAGAAACATGTAACTATCTTCTGTAGCTTCTGAAGGGCAGTACTAAATGAAAAAATATGATATTTAGGCAAAATAAAAAAAATCTACACCAAAATTATTTTTTTCTCCCACAGTCAGTAATATCCACTTCGATAGCACTTACATTCACCAAACTTTTCAGTTTTATTCTTATCAGAATTTTTCAGAAAAGTTTTTCCTATATCAGTTCTTGGCTGTTTACATTATTTTTTGATTTAATGGAGTGATAAAATAAAACAAACATATATTGAATCCCTTCTGTAAAAACCTTTAACTCTAATGTGTCAACATAATGAAACAAGAATTTGGAACCTGGCTTTATCTGGTGTTCAGATTTCTGTTCTTAAAATATATTCAAATTAGTGCATATTTAATTTAGTAATTTAATAAATTGAGATTTAATGAGAGAGTGTCTCATTTGCATATTTGCATAACTTGAAATTATGTGATACAAAACAATTGTCCAAATGTACTCTGCAAAATAAACTGGAAAAGTATGTATATCTATTAGTTTTTTGTTTTTTTTGCCCTATTCACCTGTGGTGTCAAGTCCTATTCTTTGACCTCCTGTTACTCACCTCTGGGAGGTGCAGTGAATATGGGTCTCTGTTACACCTGGACTACATTGGCACATACATCAGAATGCTGTTTGTGAACTTCAGCTCTGACAGAAGTATATATAACACCATCTTTGTGCCAATGGATCACAAACACCTGGGCTACAACCTGTCTGGAGTGCCACAGGGCTGCTCTTGGAAGTGAACCCACCTCTTTTTGGAAATAGGTGTAACAGCTGCAGGTATAATTGAGTCACTCAAGTTCCTTGGGACCACCATAACCAATCATAATACCACAGCACACAGCACATTACCACAATGGAAAAAAGAAGGCCACAAGTGTGCAAACCATGATCCTGGTCCAGTTCTGGAAAAAAAAAAAGCATCACTGAGTGCATCTCCTCTGATCCATCACAGTTGGATTTGGCACTTCCCCTGTCTCTTTTATGGGAAATCAGCCACACGTTGTCTGGTGAGAAGAATACTGTGCCAGAACAAGGTTGCAAGAACACTGGGGGGTGACAACTTTTTGAATTTGAAGATCAAGGTAAATTTAACTTATTTTGTCTTCTGAGAAACATGTAACTATCTTCTGTAGCTTCTGAAGGGCAGTACTAAATGAAAAAATATGATATTTAGGCAAAATAAAAAAAATCTACACATCTCTATTCTGTTCAAAAGTTTTCTCCCCCCGGCTCTTAATGCATGATTTTTCCTTCTGGATCATCAGTGTGCGTTTGAACCTTCTGTAATAGTTGCATATGAGTCCTTCAGTTGTCCTCAGTTGTCCTCAGTGTGAAAAGCTGGATCTCAAAATCATATAGTCACTTTTGGAAAAGGTTCAAATATGCAGAAGATGCTAGAAAACCAAAGAATGTGCAGGAGCTGGGGGATTTTTCTGAAGAACAGCAGGCAGTTGAACTGCTCAGGACCAACGCAGGACTCATGAACAACTATCACAAAACAGAAAAACAGTCATGGATCATCCAGGAAACGAATTAAGATTCAATTGAATGGGGTCATTTTTATAAAATTCAGTTATTATTTTTTCTTGTGGAGTATATAAACATCTGTTATGTGAAATAGCTTATTCAGGACAGTACTAAATAAAAAATAACATGCAATTTTCATGAGCTCTATTCTTTTGTTAAAATTATGAACATATTTGCATATTCTGCAAGGGGTATGTAAACTTATGAGCACAACTGTATATACAGTCAAAATGTACTCGGTTACTAACGTAACCTCGGTTCCCTGAGATACGGGAATGAGTACTGCGTCTTGCTTAATATGGGAAAACGCCTTTTTTCTCCTGAACTGAAGCCTTTTTTCATTCACGCAGTGAAACTGCACGGCCATTGGTTCGTGCAGAGCTTAAAAAACGAACCTATGGTGACAAAGCCCGCCAAACCCCCCCAGAATGGGCGGGGCATCTGACTATATAAGCGGGCGCTCGCCACAGGATTCTCAGGTTTACTTCGACTGAAGCGACGGCTGAGTCGTGCAGCATAGCACGTCAAGCAACGCAGTACTAGTTCCCATATCTCAGGGAACCGAGGTTACGTTAGTAACCGAGTACGTTCCCTTTCGATACTTCACTCGTACTGCGTCTTGCTTAAGACGCATATGAGAACATAGTACAATCACACCGTGCTAATGTAGTGGGACGACTAAAGGTATAAACTTCCATAAGCAACCAATGCTTATAGAGAAGTCAACAGTAACCCAAGGCTAAGACGGGCTGAGCTTGCTAGGTCACACCCGGCCTGGCTAATCGTTCCAGAGTATCCCCGTAACTTCGACACCCAGGGGTCGAGAGCTAACAGGTGAACAATGCCAGAGAACTTGGGCGTGGTACGGCCAAGGGCTCTCTGCCATATCCGTTTGCGCAGCGCGTGCCTATTTCAAGCAGAAAGGACCCTGGCCTGTAAGGCCGGGACTTCCAGGTTATAAAATCTCGCAAATGTGGACGGCGAGGCCCAGCCGGCCGCCTCACAAATATCCGCAATGGGCTCACCACTGGATCATGCCCACGACGAGGCGATGCCTCTAGTCGAGTGGGCCCGTACTCCAATGGGGCATTGGAGGCCCAGGGAAGAGTATGCTAGCGAGATGGCGTCTACTATCCATCTAGAGAGTCTTTGCTTCGTAACCGGGAACCCTTAGATTCTCAACGCTCTGACGGGGCAGAGCAAAGATAGCTGTCTGTCCTCTTCAGTTGGAGGAAGCGTGGAGAGCGTAATGACCTGTGCTCTGAATGGAGTGGAGAGCACTTTAGGTACGTAAATGTGCCTCGGTTTCAGGACGACTTTAGAGTCGTTAGGCCCGAATTCCAGGCAGGCAGGGCTAATAGAGAGCGCCTGCAGGTCCCTTATTCGCTTTACTGATGCTAGTGCTAGAAGCAGAGCAGTCTTCAGCGATAGCGACCTAATGTTGGCGGACTGTAGCGGCTCGAAAGCGGGGCCCTTCAGGGCCCTCAGCATAGTGGGCAGGTCCCATGAAGGGATGGTAGGGGGACGAGGCGGATTCAGCCTCCTTGCACCCCTCTGGAAGCGGATGACCGCGCTATTTCTGCCCACCGATTGACCCTTAATAGGGACATGAGAGGCCGCTATAGCCGCCACATAGACTTTGAGCGTGGATGGGGAACGACCCTTATCCAGCAGCTGACAGCACCTCTGCCAATTCGGAAGTGAGAGGGTCTTTGCCGTGGTTTAGACACCAGACGGAGAAAAAAGACCACTTTAAGGCATAGAGGCGTCTCGTAGACGGAGCTCTAGCCTCCGAAATTGTGTTTAAGACTCGCTCTGGGAGGCACGAAGGCTCCCGTCGAGTGGCCAGAGGTGCAGGGCCCATAGGTCGGGCCGAGGATGCTATGTCCCGTTCGCTTGAGAGAGGAGATCCCGTCTCAGTGGAACAGGCCAAGGGGCCGCTATCAGTAGCTAAGTCAGCTCTGATAGCCACAGCTGGTTCATCCAAAGGGGGGCTAGCAGGAGAACCCTGTGTTCTTGTTCCTTACTCGCCTGATTACCTGTGGGATCAGAGCAATCGGGGGAAAGCATAGAGAAGGAGGTTGGGCCAATCGTGGGCCAACGCATCCCTGGTCTTTGAGAAATAAATTTGGCAGTGAGAGTTGTATTCTGCGGTTCAATTTGCCCGGTATATGCGCTGCCTTTAGCGAGCGCAGGTTGGGTTGAGCCCACTCTAAGAAGCGCTCTACCAGCATGAAGAGGCGCTTTGAAGAGAAGCCTCCCTGGCGATTTATGTACAACCGACATGTTGTCCGATCGGATTAGCACATGGTGCCCTTTCAGGACTGGCAGGAAGAACTGAGAGGCTCGACATACTGCTAGCATTTCCAGGCAGTTGATGTGGAAGCCTTTTTCAGCCTTCGACCAGTGGCCGAAGGTCGGTATGCCCTCGCACAGCGCCCCCCAACCTGAGTTGGAGGCGTTTGTCATGACAATTGTCCTTCTGTGAACCATCCCCATGGCCACGCCCTGTTCCATCCAGCGGGAGTTCTTCCAGGGGGTCAGGGCCGATACACAGGCCTGACTCACCCTGATATGCAGGCGTCTGTGATACCACGCATGGGATGGAACCCGTGGTTTCAACCAGCGCTGAAGGGGGCGCATACACAGCAGACCCAATTGTAGCACTGGAGATGCTGCTCCCATGAGGACCAGCATTCTTTGAAACGCTTTGAGAGGGCGAGCGGAAGGAGGTCGCCAGCCTCCGTATGGCCAAAGCTCGTTCCGGCGGGACTACAGCTTTCATTTGAGCATCAGTCGAAAATTGTTCCCAGGAACGAAATTTGCTGGCTGGGAAGCAACGAGCTCTTGGCAAAATTGACCCTGAGTCAGTGACACACACACAAATTTGAAGCTGTCAGCGGCAGCATCTGCTCCGATCTACTTTGTAGGATAAAGCCGCTCGATGTAAAGAGGGGCACTAATCCTTTTGTGTGAGACACGGATCGAAGCGCAGCGGGGAGAGCGAGTACGCAGGCTCTGTGTCAGCGTGAGATCGCTCAGACCCGGTTGCTTAGTTCCCAGACTTCGTCGTTTCTCTCTCCGAGGCTTGCTAAGAGAGGAGAAACGTGAGAGCGGGGCTATTCAGTGAAAGGCGGTCCGCGAGTAGAGAAAAGCGAGACTCATGCTCGAGTGAGCATTCTGTCTCAGTAAGCGCGTAGCTCACTGCCCTTCTGCGGCGGATCCGAGTGCAACGGAGAGAGAGCACGCAGGCACGGTGCCAGCATGAGATCAGTCAGACCGACTGCTTATTCCCTGACTCCGCTGTTTCCATCTCCGAGGCTCGCTGAGAGAGGAGAAATGGGAGAGCTGGGCTGCTTTCCGTGAAGGTGGTCTGCAAGTGGAGAAGAGCGTGACTCATGCTCGTGTGAACATTCTGTCTCAGTAAGCGCGTAGCTCACTGCCCTTCTGCGGCGGATCCGAGTGCAACGGAGAGAGAGCACGCAGGCACGGTGCCAGCATGAGATCAGTCAGACCGACTGCTTATTCCCTGACTCCGCTGTTTCCATCTCCGAGGCTCGCTGAGAGAGGAGAAATGGGAGAGCTGGGCTGCTTTCCGTGAAGGTGGTCCGCAAGTGGAGAAGAGCGTGACTCATGCTCGTGTGAACATTCTGTCTCAGTAAGCGCGTAGCTCACTGCCCTTCTGCGACGGATCTGAGTGCAACGGGGAGAGCGAGCACGCGGGTACAGTGCCGCCAGTGCGATCGCTCAGACCCGGTTGCTTAGCTTCCCTGACTCCGCTGTTTCTCTCTCCGAGGCTCGCTGAGAGAGGAGGAACGGGAGAGCGGGGCTGCCTCCAGTGAAGGCGGTCCACAAGTGGAGAAGAGTGAGACTCATGCTCAAGTGAGCATTCCGTCTCAATGAGAGAGCAGTCTCTGCGTGGGGTCATACTCATGACACAGATGACATACTCATTGCTCTTCTGCATCGTGCAAGTTTCCCTGCACGAGCCACACTCGCAGAGCGACATTTGCAGCAACATCGCTAAAATGTGCTCTTTTAGGGCTTACCTGCTAGAAATAAGCTCTTTTAGAATCGCCGGATGGCGGCAGGGAAAACGGACCGGAACTGCTGCGTCGCTGTAGTGGCGGAGAAGCAGGTCAGCTGTGCTGAGAGATCCCGATTCCAGCTGCGAAGGCGTGTCAACAGCAAGCAGGCTTTCAGGATCAGCAATGAGCGTAGAGTCGTCGCTGAAGGAGAAGAAATCTGAGAATCCTGTGGCGAGCGCCCGCTTATATAGCCAGATGCCCCGCCCATTCTGGCGGGCTTTGACTGGCTTTGGCGGGCTTCGTCGCCATAGGCTCGTGCAGCTCCGCTGAAAAAAGCGAAGGCTGAATGAAAAAAGGCTTCAGTTCAGGAGAAAAAAGTTTTTTTCCCATATGCATCTTAAGCAAGACGCAGTACGAGTGAAGTATCGAAAGGGAACTATGGACTTGTTTTGCTGCCAAAACCTCTGCAAGTTTCCTTAAGAATGCACTGAGTGGATATTTATCTGCCCTGATATGTCTGTATTTCTTAGAGTCTACTGAAGTCAAATGTGTTGTTACTAAACTGGCTGCTATTCATTAAGATCAAGAAGTTAAAGACTATACTAATCTCTATTTACTCTTGGCTTTCCCACTATACCGGACCTGCAAACAAAGAGAGCCAAGATGAAGTAAAGTAGTGTGTGTGTGGGGGGGGGGAAATTTTTATTTATTGTAGGACCTGATTAACAATTAAAATATACATTTTTACAGTCACAATGCATCACCCGTGCACAGATTACAGTTCTGCACACTCTCTTCCACATTCTCTCAACAGCTTCGTATGGTGCAGCCTGCTGTGCTTTTTACATAGTGTTGAAGGTGTCAATTAATGCATTATGCTCATGTATTCATGTATGCTGGATTTTTGTTGGCAGCTTTTCTTTTACTTTGTATATCTAATGCTTTTGTACGTTTTGGAGTTGATGCTCAAAATCACAGTTAAAAGTGTGACAGATGCAGGAATGAGTACTTACTATATTATGTCAGAGCACCAGCATTCATTGAGGATATTTTTTTTCGATGAGATCGCTCAGACCCGGTTGCTTAGTTCCCAGACTTCGTCGTTTCTCTCTCCGAGGCTTGCTAAGAGAGGAGAAACGTGAGAGCGGGGCTATTCAGTGAAAGGCGGTCCGCGAGTAGAGAAAAGCGAGACTCATGCTCGAGTGAGCATTCTGTCTCAGTAAGCGCGTAGCTCACTGCCCTTCTGCGGCGGATCCGAGTGCAACGGAGAGAGAGCACGCAGGCACGGTGCCAGCATGAGATCAGTCAGACCGACTGCTTATTCCCTGACTCCGCTGTTTCCATCTCCGAGGCTCGCTGAGAGAGGAGAAATGGGAGAGCTGGGCTGCTTTCCGTGAAGGTGGTCCGCAAGTGGAGAAGAGCGTGACTCATGCTCGTGTGAACATTCTGTCTCAGTAAGCGCGTAGCTCACTGCCCTTCTGCGACGGATCTGAGTGCAACGGGGAGAGCGAGCACGCGGGTACAGTGCCGCCAGTGCGATCGCTCAGACCCGGTTGCTTAGCTTCCCTGACTCCGCTGTTTCTCTCTCCGAGGCTCGCTGAGAGAGGAGGAACGGGAGAGCGGGGCTGCCTCCAGTGAAGGCGGTCCACAAGTGGAGAAGAGTGAGACTCATGCTCAAGTGAGCATTCCGTCTCAATGAGAGAGCAGTCTCTGCGTGGGGTCATACTCATGACACAGATGACATACTCATTGCTCTTCTGCATCGTGCAAGTTTCCCTGCACGAGCCACACTCGCAGAGCGACATTTGCAGCAACATCGCTAAAATGTGCTCTTTTAGGGCTTACCTGCTAGAAATAAGCTCTTTTAGAATCGCCGGATGGCGGCAGGGAAAACGGACCGGAACTGCTGCGTCGCTGTAGTGGCGGAGAAGCAGGTCAGCTGTGCTGAGAGATCCCGATTCCAGCTGCGAAGGCGTGTCAACAGCAAGCAGGCTTTCAGGATCAGCAATGAGCGTAGAGTCGTCGCTGAAGGAGAAGAAATCTGAGAATCCTGTGGCGAGCGCCCGCTTATATAGCCAGATGCCCCGCCCATTCTGGCGGGCTTTGACTGGCTTTGGCGGGCTTCGTCGCCATAGGCTCGTGCAGCTCCGCTGAAAAAAGCGAAGGCTGAATGAAAAAAGGCTTCAGTTCAGGAGAAAAAAGTTTTTTTCCCATATGCATCTTAAGCAAGACGCAGTACGAGTGAAGTATCGAAAGGGAACTATGGACTTGTTTTGCTGCCAAAACCTCTGCAAGTTTCCTTAAGAATGCACTGAGTGGATATTTATCTGCCCTGATATGTCTGTATTTCTTAGAGTCTACTGAAGTCAAATGTGTTGTTACTAAACTGGCTGCTATTCATTAAGATCAAGAAGTTAAAGACTATACTAATCTCTATTTACTCTTGGCTTTCCCACTATACCGGACCTGCAAACAAAGAGAGCCAAGATGAAGTAAAGTAGTGTGTGTGTGGGGGGGGTTAATTTTTATTTATTGTAGGACCTGATTAACAATTAAAATATACATTTTTACAGTCACAATGCATCACCCGTGCACAGATTACAGTTCTGCACACTCTCTTCCACATTCTCTCAACAGCTTCGTATGGTGCAGCCTGCTGTGCTTTTTACATAGTGTTGAAGGTGTCAATTAATGCATTATGCTCATGTATTCATGTATGCTGGATTTTTGTTGGCAGCTTTTCTTTTACTTTGTATATCTAATGCTTTTGTACGTTTTGGAGTTGATGCTCAAAATCACAGTTAAAAGTGTGACAGATGCAGGAATGAGTACTTACTATATTATGTCAGAGCACCAGCATTCATTGAGGATATTTTTTTTCGACTTTGAATGATCCTCCCACATCTTTTTTGAAGTGATTGTCTATTATATTGAACTTATGTAAGTTTAATATGCATTGCTATTTTGCTTTTAAAAATTGTGAGGAGGCATCTATTCATAGATTCATCTATGCATGTGTCTTTAGACAAAAGTCTGTTACCTTCACCTAACCTTAAAGGTTTTGCATAAAATGAAAGGTTTTCTGCATTCAGTCTTTTGACCTCAGGTCTTCAATTGGTGTCAGGAGTATCCTTTTTTCAGCTGTTTTGTTTGTTTGTTTTTTTCATCAGGAATAATGTCCATAATTAATTCATTTAGATACGTAGATATGTGAATGGGGTGATGTTTTCTCGTGAGCGTTCAGTAGGTGTGTCAGTATGCTGAGGAATGGCTTTAGAGGATTACATTTTCTAGAACATTTGCCTTGTGTAACAAAGACGTCTTCGTTCTCACATAGACTTTTGGCTCAATACTGAACCTGTTGCTGCTCAGAATATGTCAGCATTCTTCACTCTGTTCTAACTAACCGCAAGCCAGATTACATAATAATTAGGATTTCACACCATCCTACTGGAAACTTAAAAGCTCATGATAAAGTGAAGCTAACAATAAACTCTCATTCACAGGTGAATGAAACTCTAATATAATGGGATTTAAATATAATATTGTAAACTATTTGAGCAGTTATGACTACCAAGCTTAGAAAGGCTGAGGACAGTGGTAATTGGAAAATTGCTATAGTTACCCAAGGCCCCCTGACAGTCTGTCTAAGATTGAAAATGTCACTCTATTTGAACCAGCTTGATGATATTTACAGAACTAAAGCTGAACGACTGAATGAACGAGATAAATGGCAATCAAAATTCTTCTTAACTTATATTGAATTCCAGAAAGTTTGGTACCTCCAAGTTTGATGTTGGTGGCCTTTTTTACTTTTGCTGTAATTTTTTCATCATATACTGTACTTTCAGTTGCTGTGAGGAAGCTAGATTCATTAGATGACTTGAACACCACTGATGCTGCAGAAATGAAATGCACTGATGAGCTCATCATCACTGTGTAAGTAATGGAATCTATTAAATGTCTCAAAATTATATGTCTTCAGGTCCTGATGGAATTACAGGTGAAGTCATTCTCAGCTCTGTAACTTTTGGAGAACAAAATACAAAGTATTACAAGAAACACCATCTCTTGATATTACTAATAAACATCACTGCTTATGGACATTTAATTCAATTTGGAAAAATACCATCCATAGCAGGCCACTATTGTTGATCAGTCATTTTTATAAGTTGTAAGCTGTGAACATTTGATTAATAGGTACACATACGAACTTGGTCGACTGAAAGCAAAAGTGCATGTGAAGATTTTTTGGCAATGTACCATGGTTCAACCTGCAATTTCACATAGCGAAAGGACATTTAAAGCAACTAAATGTCACAGCTTGACCTCTTGGCTGAACTCAAAGAACACAAACTGGAAAGGTTTGCTGTGTTGTGGTGGGGGTCCAAATTAATTGAGAAGCCTCAAATCCTGTAGTGTCTACAGCTTTACTGTTAATGTAGACAATTCTTGGCCAGAATAAAAATTAATTATGAAATAGACTTTGTGGTGTCAAAATTCCATGTGAGACTGACTGGGAACCCCTGATATCACTGTACCTACAACCTCTTCCCGGTAATGTGTTGCTTTTAAATCTCAGGTTAACTAGCATTTTGCATAACAATAAGAACTGTACCCAGGAACATATTTTAAAAATAGCAAACATACAAATAAAATCCCACAAATAAAATTATAAAGTTATTTCAGGAGGGGATGAGACGGCATATAGAGAAGAGGTGCGGCATTTAACAGATTGGTGCACAGCAAATCATCTTCAGCTAAACACCACAAAAACCAAGGAGGTCATCATTGACTTTAGGAGAAATAGGTGGGATCACCGTCCCCCCCTTCCTCTACATAAATGGAGATTGTGTAGAGAGAGTGACATCATTTAAGTTCCTTGGAGTACATATTTCAGAGACTCTTTCCTGAACCACCTACATCACAGCACTGATAAAGCAGGCCCAGCAGCGCCTCCACTTTCTGAGAGTACTCAGGAAAAGTGGGTTGGAACAAAGGTTGCTGGTGTCCTTCTATCAGTCCACTATTCAGAGTGTGTTCACTTATTCCATCACGGCGTGGTATGCTGGGAGTTTGGATGGAGACAAGAAGAAATCATTACAGAGGGTCATTACTCAGCGCAAAAGATCATCGGTTGCCCTCTGCCCTCCCTAGAGGAGATCTCCAGCTCTCCTCAAAGCCGAGTCCATCATGTCAGACTCCTCCCACCCAGCCCACCCCCTATCTGATCAGCTGCCCTATAGGCAGGGACAGTTTCTTCTCATGGGCCATAAGAACACTAAATAATCCAACAATTAATGAATTATTTATGGTCATGCTGCTATTTTTATATTTTATATACTTTTTTACTTTCAATAACTTATTATGTAATGTTCTATTGTGCTTTTAATGTTGTACTATGTGTTTTTTAAATTGCACTAGAGGGAGTTGCACTGTAATCTCGTTGTATTTTAATAGAAGGACAATAAAGCTGAACAAGAACAAGAACATATCACAGTAACAGCTGCTATAAAATCCAGGAAACTGTTTAGGGATATTTTTCTTTTATTGAGTTCATTGGACAGTCTTGCGTCATTTTATTAAGGTTATTTGTGTGGGTGGAATTCTGCTTGTGTTAGAAGGTTCTTATAAAGAACTGGGCAATGAGATTACCAAAAAGTAATACATGAAAAGTATGTACTTCTAATAAAATGCGTTTTTATTGTGAGTTGTGTATTTCAGCAGTGGTAGCCTAGCTGATCAAATGCAACCTACAAACAAGCGAGGGACTGAGGTTATCTGTATCGTGATTCGTGACACCTTAAGATAATGTGAGAACAAGTGTAAAGGTCCTCAGGCATATTTCTATGAAGCCAAGTTCATAATGACAAACACAAACATGTCAGTGCTCTTTGACCCAACGACATAGTTATCTTTATGACAAGTAAAAAATAGTTATTGGGTTAATTAAACTGCAGAGAAGCTCTACTATTATAACACTGAATCGACCATGGCCAAATCACGACGCAGGGTCGTTTTAAGCGCTTCCGGGCGGAAACTTTACGCACTGAGCGTGTGTCAGTGTCCCAGCGTCTCCTTGCCGAGAAAGAGTACGCGTCAGTGTAGTATGATGTGCGTTCTGACTAGTGCTTCACACCCAGCCGGTGCATTTCCCAGCCTTCAGGAGTTCTCCACAAATGAGCCAAAGATTTGTCAGTGCGCGCTAACTTGAGAAAATGAGAAATCTAACTGGGGGATGATTGTTCTGTGCTTCTAAACGGACTTGTGCTTTTTTGTTTCGACCGGACTTATTGAATCCTTGTAGGCTAAACATGGGGTTATCCCGAAATGAAACGGACATTTGGACAGAGGAGCATATGGACACGAACCACACGACCGACAGTTTCGGTCCGGAGGTTGTTATCGTGCCCGTCATATTTGGATGTATATTTTTCGTGGGAATCATTGGAAACACTCTAGTGATGGTTGTCATTGGGAAAATAAAGTCGAGGCGCTCAAGAAGCACCACTAACATTTTCATCCTAAATCTCAGTATAGCAGATTTATCTTTCCTCCTGTTTTGCGTCCCGTTTCAGGCCACCATCTACTCTCTTCCCGAGTGGATCTTCGGGGCTTTTCTGTGTAAATTTGTGCATTATTTTGTCACGGTCAGCATGCTGGTGAGCATTTTCACGCTTGTGGCCATGTCGGTGGACAGGTACATTGCCGTGGTGCTCTCCAAAAAGTCCCCGTGCATTCGCAGCCGGAGGAATGCGCTCATTATCGTCTGTGTCATTTGGATGCTTTCCTTCATCTTTGCAGTCCCGGCTGCGCAGCACCAAATTTTTACGGATCACCCCAATGCTCCCAATAGCACGTTCTGCTGGGAGATATGGACCGAACGGGTGGCCAAGCACACTTATAAAGTGACTATTCTCGTGACTGGGTATCTGTTACCGTTGGTTTTGATCACATGCTGTTATGCCAAGGTAAGGAATCGACAATAAGACAAGTTTCTTGAAGAACTATCGAGGGAGCACTTCTACATTCATTTTGAACCAACTGATCTATCGATTAAAGTGTGGGAATGAGAAGGTTTTTATGAGCGTTTAAGAAATTATTAAATGTTTTTTAAAATGAAAGCTAATTGGCGCGTGTTTGTTTACTCCTTCCTTCCTCTAGCTCGTGTCCACGTGATTATTATAATGAGTTTAATATTCCACCATGGGCAAAACTGTGGTGGGGGGGGATTTGGGAAATAAAACCGGAAAACAAGGGGAAATAATTTATTTATTTGGGTTACAACGCAAGTAGGCAGTGGATTAAAACTAGGGCTGCCCCGACCAGATATTTTTTTTTAAAAAGTAGCTAAAAAGTATAATTACCATGAATGTGTCGGGGGAAATAGTAAAGAGATATTTGAATTATTTATTAATAAACCAGTGTTTTCTGAGTCAGTGTCTCAAAGATGAAGTTGACGAGACTCCATCTCTTCACTGGACGCGCCTTTAGAGAGAAATGCATCTTTACGGATTATATAATGAAAGAATTTTTGTTTTTGATTTGAATTATTTAGTTTTAAAGTAATTTGAAGCTTTCAATAGATATATTTATCATGTATGTGAGGCAAATATTTGCTGAGTTTCGTTTCATTTTTGTGAAGCGCTCCTGTTCAGGACCGGCCCAAGCCTTTATGGGGCCCTAAGCAGAATTTTATTTGGGGGCCCCTCTGTGTCGCCAATACGACTGACACACTATAAATCTAACTCACCCATTATCAGTTTTATTTGTTGTAGCTGTGTTGCTTACATCACACCAATGTTTTTACCCTTCTATGATTTATAATTATAACAGTAGCAAACCCACAAGAGTGGTCAGGTGTTAATTTGCACTTTAACATTCAGTCTTACAGTACTAAGTGGTATATAATGTGGTGTACTGAAAAGTAGCTAAATAAACCAGCAGACAATGCATTTACAGAAAAGAATGTTATTTTAACAACATAAATTATTATACACAGCAGCAAGCCATCTGTACATAAAAAAACAACAACTCTTAATCCATAACTAACTAATTGAGGCATAATGATATTGGAATATACTAGCAAAGACCCCAAAGGTAGGCAAAGGTAAATAATGTTAAGCTGTTATTAGTACCAAGTTTATGAAACAGAATTGTTTTATTACAAAAAATATATACCCAGGAAAGTTATTTTTACACAGAAGACAAAAACTATTTATACTACTTATTGCAAATAGTGGCAGTTATCTGCACCACAGTATTATAATACATTATAAAACAGTATGCAGTAATAACATATTGAGTGTAAATTATCATTTTAATTCAGATTATTAAATGGATGCCACCTTACTGAGGCAATAAAGCCCTCCCTACACCTACCCGATACTTAATTTGTAACTTTTTGATTATTTCCTTAATTTTCATTGAAAATAGATGCTTTTCTGATGTGATTTGAAATTTGAAAAGGGAGAAAAAAGTTCGCCAAAAGGCGGATTCGAACCCGGGTCGATCGCATCAAAATGAGCAAGTCACACGTTTTACCATCTGCACCACAGGAGCTGAAGACTGTTGGCTGTCTTTTGTAGTGTTCACCAGCTGATTCACACATTGGTGGTCGGAGTTAATCTAAATATCCTCTGCCAACAAAGTGGGCTATTTGCACTTAGTGTAAATAGATACTCCGAAAAATAATCAAGCCATTTCATGTACTCTTGGGGGCCTCTTGGTGGCCACGGGGCCCTAAGCAGCCGCTTAGTTCGCTTATGCCTTGGGCCGGCCGGCTCTGCTCCTGTTCATGACAAGACGGCAGAAAGCGCATCCTGTTTGTTTTCTTTATTTTACAAAAACACAACGTTTTGTTGTGAGTACACACAAATAAAAGTAGACCCTTTACGGTGTATAATGATGTATTACTCATTGTTGCAGCAGCTGTCCGGGTGGCTGGTCTCAGATGATCTTGGAGGTGAAGATGCTGGATGTTGAGGTCCTGGGCTGGTGTGGTTACATGTGGTCTGCGGTTGTGAGGCCGGTTGGATGTACTGCCAAATTCTCTGAAACGCCTTTGGAGACGGCTTATGGTAGAGAAATGAACATTCAATTCACGGGCAACAGCTCTTGTGGATATTCCTGCAGTCAGCATGCCAATTGCACGCTCCCTCAAAACTTGCGACATCTGTGGCATTGTGCTGTGTGATAAAACTGCACATTTTAGAGTGGCCTTTTATTGTGGCCAGCCTAAGGCACAGCTGTGCAATAATCATGCTGTCTAATCAGCATCATGATATGCTACACCTGTGAGGTGGATGGATTATCTCGACAACGGAGAAGTGCTCACTAACACAGATTTAGACAGATTTGTGAACAATATTTGAGAGAAATAGGCCTTTTGTGTACATAGAAAAAGTCTTAGATCTTTGAGTTCAGCTCATGAAAAATGGGGGCAAAAGCAAAAGTGTTGCGTTTATAATTTTGTTCAGTGTATTTAAAAAAAAAATTATTTTATTGTATAGCCTTTTTTCCCTTAATAATAGCCTAATGAGCCAAAAACTAAGCATTCATTTGAATTAAGGGGAAAATCCCCAAAACTTTTTTTAATTTGTGTTACAACCTTAAGCATTAATTTTGTTACAAGAATAAGAAAGGTCTAGCATTAAACACCAAAATAATCGCTATACAGTTCTGAGAATGCGGGATTGCTTGCTGCTGAAGACGCTGTCGCTCTTTCTCTGCTGTCTCTTTGCAATGGTTGTAGAAATGGTCGTTAATCTTAATATGGGTACGGCACAGATGTCACATGTAATAATATCAAAAAAAGCCATGGCAACAAATAATTTTTTAAGTCAGTTTAATAAGTTGAAATGACTTTCAGAGTCAATTTGATTCAACTTAACTCTTGCTTATAATGTCGTAGGCTTAGGCTACTTTTTTCAATGAATTTTAAAGAATATAAGAATGAATAAAATCAATAAAATTTTCTCGAGCTACACGACAGGGGGTGCTGCAGCACTCTCAGCACCCCTACTTCCCGCGGTAATGCAGCACACAAACTTTTAGGGACCATTCGTGTTTTATTTTGCCTAGCACGTCAAGGATGCAACAGGTGGCCATGCGCCCATACAGAGAGTTCGGTGTGTGCTTACTTCCTCCTGTCTGGATTCAGAGATTTGGGTAAAGTTGCCTAAACAGTAGCCTAAAGCTCACGCAGACGTCACTGACCAATTGAGAGTATATCTTTTCCAGATGCATCAAGGTGTGCTCCTTCTAGCAAACAGTATTTTCATTTGCATGTGCAGTGACCTCGTTCATCTCAAATCATATCGGTTCATCTCAGTTTGAGATAGGCCTACTGTAATTGTGGAATTACGATAAACAATTGTTATTGCCACGCTTGGACTGTGTCCAGTAGGGGTAGACTGAGTACATTTGGGACATGTGTACAGTTGAAACACTTTAAATAACTTGCGTGCAAAGAAACCCCGAGCCGTGACATTTTGCATTGTATTAGCATTCCCTTTGATCATGAAAAATTCGAAAGGTGTGCGTCTTTCCACTCCAAAGATATTGGCAAAACAAAAATTTCCAAGGTAAGATTTTTATTTCACCATATCCCTTTTACAATGAATAGCTTATTATCCTTTTATGACTGTTAAACTTCACGTATATCATTGCAAACGTTACTCTGTGCTCTAAAAATAGACATATTTTATGATATTGTGCCATGCAAGGTCTTTGCATAATCATAATCCCCATCCACTTGATTGGCTCTATGACTTGATTGGCTCTCTCCTCTCCACCTGTAGCTGGTGTGTGGTGAGTGCACAGGCGCTGTTGTCCTGTGGGTGCCGTCGCATCATCCAGGTGGATGCTGCACACTGGTGGTGGTTGAGGATAGAGCCCCCTACATGAGCAATACACAATAAAGCGCTATATAAATGCATCATTCATTCATTCATTCATTCATTCATAGAGAAACATGCAAGTATGTCAGTGGGGTACGGTTGAGACGCAGTGTATCAACTGTACCCAGACAGGTGTCCTATTGCGACACATGCTGTTTAGCTGTACAGTGTTATGCTAATAGGTTAAAAGTCACATTTACACACATGCTACGCAAATTATGTTTTAAAAAAATATATTTGTGATATTTCAACTGTCTATTATTAATGGACATATTTTCTAACATGAATGTTAAAAGGATAACATAGTATTTTGTGAAATATACAAGGTGGTAAAGTGGGTACAGTTGACACACCTTTTATATCCTATGAATGCAGTAACAGTTTCATCAGAAAATAAGATGCATATTCAGAGGCTGTGTGTGTGTACTGGTATTACCTACGTTATGGGGACCAAATGTCCCCACAAGTATAATACCAGTCAATTCTAACCTTATGGGCAAATTTAGTTAGGTCCCTATGAGGAAACAAGCTTATAAATCATACAGAATTATTAAAAATGTAAAAATACAGAAAGTTTTGAGTAATGGGTATAGGTTTAGGAGTAGGTTTATAGAATATACAGGTATGTAGAGGAATAAAATATTCTGTCAGTACAGTATAAAAACCACTACGCTTATGGAATGTCCCTATAATGTTAGAAATACCTGTATGTGTGTGTGTGTGTGTGTGCTGGTATATATGGTTTATGAGGACACAAATGTGTATAATGACATGGGTACTACAACATAAACATTACCGAAATCTGCGTTCTGATTCGGTTCTAGTACATACCGGTTAAGGCACCGGGTTCCGGTACCCAACCCTATCAGTGAGTGGACTTTATTTTTGTTGTTTTCCATGACAATTTACATTGTTATTTTTACTGTTATGTTTACATTTGTACCGTTTGCCATATATTTTCTAGTGTTAAATATTTTGTTCCTATTTTGTTTAACTGAATCTAAATTAAATAAAGCGAATAAATAAATCTGAATTAAAAAGAAAAAAAATTGCAAACTGTAATTTCACCCTATGGGTACAGTTGAGACAAAAATGCACCTTATGTTTATGAGCTAATTGTGGAAAATATAAACTACTTATGGCTATTATTAGTTTATGTATATATGCTTATGTACTATTTTAGTACATAAGCAAAAGAAATATCATGTGCAAAATCACTTAATTTCGGCATCTAGTTTTTGTGTAGTGATGAAAAAAGCAGAAAATGTCTTTACTGTACTCAGGCTACCCTACTTTGAGGTTTAGATTTTTAGCCAAAATGAAGGAGATCATAGTTTAATTTGACTAATACACTTTGAAATCAAAATGAAAGTTTTGTGTTTTTCAATCTATGTGTTATCTTTGAGTCCACCTATATGCTACACTGAAAAAACAACAAAAAGTCAAATTTACTTCAAATTTTTTTTTTTTGCAAGTTTTTGCACGCATGTTTTTAAAGTAAAATTTAAGTATGGAATTAAGTCAAATCTACTTAACTAAGTTATGTAAAATTAGCAAAGGAAATAAGTAAATTTAACGTGTCCAGTTAAAGTTTGATGAGTAATTTCTACTTAATTATTTTAAATTTACCCTGCAATACATTTCACTCAGTCACGGTTTGTTAACTTTACTCAAACAACATAGCACTAAAAAAAATGGCAATAAAGCATGTGGTTTACTTACAATCACGTATGTAAGCAAGTAGTCAGCTCATTATTCTTTTTAAGGTAATATGGTTACTCAATATAGTTATTAACTGAATGAACACAGAGACCTGAATACTTGGCACATAATACACAATAACAGTGACAATCAGTGAATAGTGTTTGAGTATGAATGGGTCATTTTGAGTAAAAAATTAACTCCAGATGTCACAAAACAGCAAGTTACTTAACCTAGTGGTTCTCAAACTGGGGTACTTGAGGTGACGGGAGGGGGTACGTGAACAACATTTTGAGTTTTGGCATTCATTTATTTCTACCCCAACTTAAATTAACATTAAAACCGAACATGTATTTCTGACAAGCAAAATGCCGCTTGGCTGCTTCTAATGTAAAAACAGGAAAATGGGAGAGTGCCGTAAACGGTCAACTACATGATATCCAATCAGCTTTCCTCATCTTTTGTGGTCAAAACTGACTGCATCCACACAAGCAGTTCAATTTTTACAGCAGTTCAACAAAAAAGGTCATATTACGTGAACATTTAACATTTTAAATGTAGCCTACATTTTAAACAGAATATTGTCATGTTTGTTATTTTGCAACGACATAATAATAGTTCCAACGAAATCCGTATCATCTGGTGTGCGTCTCCAAGCATCATACAGTGTTTCATTAGTGAAGGAATCTGCGGCTTTGATCGATTTGGAGAGTCAGTGATTAATAACCCATTCATAACTACAGCAGTTTGCTTCGTTACTGAATGAATTAATGAATGAATGAATGAATGGTGACAACTTGCCGACAACTATTGACGGTTTTATTTTTAAAATTACAAGTATCACTTCGATTTGTCATCATTTATTGCTTTATTTATTATATTAATAATACACTTAATGAAATGTTAAGAATATGACATAAAACGTAACATACAATTAATAAAGATAGAAAATCTTTGCCTCTATAAAGGTAAAAAAAATGCACCTGTAAATCAGTTTAAGGGGGCAAATAATGTCCTTTAATAGAAAAGGTGTGACTGGTCTAAGTGGAAGAGAGGGGGAACGCAGAAGAATGTTAAATGCCCCAGGAGGTATGCCGCTGTAAAAAGTTTGAGAACCACTGCCTTAACCTAACAACAAAAGCAACCATAAAACAGTGTAAATACATCTCGAAAACAGCAAATAATTTTACCTTATTAATTATTCTTACCCAAGTGCATGATGGGAACAATGGAATCATGACTTTGATATTTACTTAAACAATCTTTGTCAGCCACACTTTAAAATGTTTGGATTTTATTGCATAACAAAATACCAAACCATGTGGCATCGCACATATCTACTCTGCAGTTATTGTGAGGAACTACTGCACATGTTCTGCTACACTTGATACGTGTCTAAATCATTTTTTGTTATCTAATGCAGTGACATTCATGTGTTTTTAAGTGTGACTTAACTATCTATAAATATAATGTGGTAGGCCTTAGATGAGGATTTCTGGCTGACAAAACTCTTTTTTTATTCTTGCCTGAACTAAATTATTTAATGTAGAAATTACATTTGTTTTTTCTGATTCATTTACTTCAACACAAAGTCCTTTATGTTCCTATATGTTAATCAAATTAACTGTTATGCTGATAAATTTACAGTCTATGTCTTTTGGACCAGAAATTTTTATGATTCATTTCAAACTATTGTTCTATTGAACTGTTCAATCAGATTTTCTTTTTTTATATATAAGAATGTTCCTTTGCAACAGAGTAGCAAGTAACAAATTGTAGTTTATGACTGCAATATACTTTTTTTTTTTAGATAAGAGATTTGTTTTACTTTGGGTAGTCAACCATGCATCAAAGCTGTACCTTTCAACAGATTTTATGCTGTTTTTGAACATTTACTTTACAAGTGGCTTTTATTTATCAATTTTAGGTGACTGCCACAAAACATGGACTACTTTTATTATGTTTAATGTGAGTTAGAGTGTTTACTCTGTGTATCAATGTATTTATTTTGCGTAAATGTTGGACAGGACCATGATGATAAATGTGTCCCTGCAGTGCTGGAATGACTTCCTGAAATTCTTTAATATCCTATAGTTTATCATTGTCATTTCTCTCCAGAACACTAGCCACACAAAGTCTGCCATCACTCACTGCTTTTTCATCATTAATGGTGGATGAGTAATGGCATACACTTTTAGGCATTAATGTGACATTTTCTTTGAATTGCAGGTATTGTACCATCTTCATAAAAAAATGAAAAATATGTCCAAGAAGTCTGAACGGTCAAAGCGAAAGGTAAGAGTTTTTTTGTTTTGTTTTGTTTTTTTGGTGGATGTGTTGTTTTCCTGGTTTTGGCATCATTTATTTAGATTATTTTCTGTAAAACTAGATTTTGTATGATTTTACCAGATATGATGGTATGCTGGAGTGATATTACTGCAGTAATTTTGTTGCCGCTTTCAGTATTAGTTTGGTATTTGTTCTGAAAATCCATACATGGGTATGAAAGCTAGTGGAGCATAACAAACCTCATAAATCTTCATGGTTGATATAAGTTGAAGTGTATTTAGCCATTCACTATGTTTAACTTTAATCATTTTAACTGATGGTAATTCAAAATCTGTCACTCTTAAAATGGTCATTGAAATGCCATGTAAGCAGATCAGTGTAGATGAATTTGGAAACTTTAGCCACACTTTAAAATGTTTGGATTTTATTGCATAACAAAATACCAAACCATGTGGCATCGCACATATCTACTCTGGAAAGCACAGAAAACATGGTTGAGGTTCTAGCCGAAATCACAAAATTCAAACTAAATGCTGACATTGTTTCTTTTTTTCTTACACTGCAATTTTGAACGTATAACAATATATTTTGAATATACATCAAAAACTATTCTTACAGGAGTCTGCACTCAAAAATGATTTTTGTTGCTTGTTCAATTTATACTAACAATTTAAACTGGACAGCAGATTCCTAGTTACCAACATGCTCTGCATGTAACTGCATTAGAATAATACATGTTAAAATGTACTTTTATGTATTATTTGAGTAAAAATGGATACTTGTTAGTGTGCAATGTGAAGTTATACTTTAGATTTATTAGAGTGTCTGTTATGTTGGCATTTGTGTGTGATTACCATTGAGCAGAAGAGTTGTGCTGAGGTTTTGGGCAGACAGCAATAGTTTGGCTAATGCCAGTGCAGTGAAAAGTCACCTCTTGTTTGTTCCATACATTACATTTAGTAAAATAAAGTTTTATATATTGCATGCAAACATGCTATTGCATTCAGTTTGATTTCAACCACACAATAATTTGTTTGAATAGACTTCTTCTAGTTAGGGCTGGGGAAAAAAGAAAAAAAGAAGAATATATTCCAAAAAGAATAGATTCAGAGGCCTTGGGAATCGAGAGTCGATTCCAAAGGTTGGAATCTATTCCATACAAATGTGGAATCAGAGCCCTTTTCAGTTCAACAAAGCTTATTGTGCCTTTCAAATGGAAGGCTGCACACATTTTTTTAAAGCTATATTTATGGACTTTTTATTTTGAGAGGACAGTGGAGAGATGACAGGAAAGTATTGGGGTGGAGAGAGGGGAGCAGGATCAGCAAAGAACCTTGAAGCGGGATTCGAACTTGGGTCGCTGTGAGCGCAGTTGCGCTATATGTCGACGCACTAACCACGAGGCTGCACACACTTAAATTCACGAAAATAAACTGAAAGAAAACGAGTCAGTATGCTCATCTGAGTTTGAGGATGCAGCCTTCCGTTTGAGAAGCAGCCATTAATTCAGCTCATGCTCGCTAAAAGTGATTAGAAGTCTGATTCGTTTCCACAAAAAGGTTCTTTCGGATAAATAGTTTTAATGAGTTTTAATTATTCTGAGGTTATTTTATGGTGGAACTGGCTTACGTTTTCCACAGTTTTGAGCCCTACATGACAGAATAGATCATGACGTGATCGACGGTCTTGATCTTATTTCCATCTTAAATAAAATGCTATTTTTTTTATATTTCTATCGGCCAATGATATTTCTGAAAGAATACACCGAGAGCACAGATCAGTGGCAAGAGCGCATCAGATTGACAGATAAACCACGAGCTCTTATATCAGTGTTGTTGTTAATGTTCTGGTTATTTTGTTTCAGTGTACAGTTTGTTAATTTTGTGCAAAGTATACAGTTAAAGTAAACTTCATCATTCAGCTTAACTGTGCACATTTATTTTAGACACTTCATGTCTTGTTCCATTCATGCGATAAACACATGTCCCTGCTGAGCTGTGGGCTACGACTAATTTAATGGGCAATGCAGACAAAATTAAAAAATCAATCAGAGCTATAGAAATATATTGTCATTGTTACAAAAAAAGCTTTATATTATGAGAAGGCTACTTTCTGCGACCTTTATATCCTGCAGTCATGGTGAGATTAGGTTCCTTCAATCTAAAAAACAAGGATCGAAAAAGAATCGAAAACCATGGTGAGGAATCGATTCTTAGAATCGAATGCCATCGATTCCAGAACCAGGAATCGGAATCGGACTCAATTCCAAAAATTTCAGAATCGAACAGCCCTAGTCTTGTTTTAACAACTTAAATTAATTGAGTCAATAGAACAATTTTTGAACAATTTTTCATCAATTTAGATTTTGAGTGTATAACTTTGCTAGATGTTATATTAGACATTTCTAGAGTGCATGGCATTGTTTTGTCATAACCACATGCACTTTGAACTATTTAATTCAACATCACAAGTAGCTAAATACATTATAAACACCAGGTGCAGTGTGTCAAAATAGATTTTTTTATTAGCCTTCTTAGCTGATGCTTTTTTGTACCAATCCAGATCATAAGAATCTGAATATATTGCAATGAGTGGAAGTGTAAATTCAAGCAAATATGTGTCTTGATACAAGATGTTTATGAACAAAACAGCTTTAATAACTCAATAAAGAGGTCTGCTGTTTCAATTTACAGGCCCCCTCCCACAGTAGTGGACAGAGATTACCACCAAGAAAGCAAACCATAATCCCATTACCCAGAGTTACTTGAGTGCTTCATTGTTATAGTTATCTGTAGCCCTAATTGAGGATCAGGGCTGTCACTGTGCTACACTAAACAGCCAGATTAGATGACCAGATGCAGTAATGTTTCAATGATCTCCGTTGGTTACCATGCCTATTCTTTGTCTCTTTCTTCCCAGTCTCCATCTGCTTCTTATCATCAGAATTGACCATTCGCTCCTTAACAAAGATGTTACTGGGTAGTATTTTGTTCCTTTTCCAAATCTTTAAATAAATCTTAAGAAGTTCATGCGATGAGGTAAACTGTGTCATGACCCAATTTGCTGCAAGGTAATGTAAGGTCTTATTTTATTGACATTGATTCAAGTCAAGTCAATGTTACTGCATAATTTAATTATTTAAAGAAAGTAACAGATAAAAAATTTGTTCTAATGTCACAGTTTATTCCAGCATACATAAAAAAATATCTAGTAAATATTTATATTTATATTTATAAATATTTGCGTTCTGCAAGTGAATGTTGCTTTATTGTGCCATCCCAAAGAGGCACAAAATAACTTTCACGGACTTTTAAATTAAATGTTCCCTCCTGGTGGAATGAATTGCCCAACTCAGTCCGAGCAGCTGAGTCCTTAGCCATCTTCAAGGATCGGCTAAAAACACATCTCTTACATCATTATTTGACCCTCTAACTCTAGCAATATATATTCTAATTCTATTCTTTAAAAAAAACTCTATTCATTTACTAACTGCTTGTTTTCTTACAAAAAACCACTAGCTTTTCTAATATTTTTGTATTCTATTTGTTTTCTTTTTATTTATTATAGAATTAACAAAAGCAAAAAAGGCCTCTAACACTAGCTTGCTCTATTCTTTTTCTATTCTATCTGTTTCCTTTTTATTTATTATACACTCTTAAAAATGCTGGGTTAAATACAACCCAGTGCTGGGTAAAATAGGGACAAATCCAGCAATTGGGTTGTTTTGACCCAGTGGTTGGGTTAAATGTTTAACCCAACCTTCTGGGTAGTAACCCAACCGCTTGGTCAAAACAACCCAATTGCTGGGTTTGTCCCTATTTTACCCAGCGTTGGGTTGTATTTAACCCAGCATTTTTTAGAGTGTAGAATTTAAAAAAAAACCTTGCTATGTGTACTGCATTAAGCTAACTGAGACTTGTTATAGCACTTGTATATCCTTGCTCTTTTGTTGATTTTGATTGCTTCCATTGTCCTCATTTGTAAGTCACTTTGGATAAAAGCGTCTGCTAAATGTCTAAATGTAAATGTAAATTTCAATCTTTATGGGTATATTTTTTCTGAAAATCATACTGTTCAAAGAAATCTCCTGTTCTTTCCTATGGGATGTCTTGGAGGGTGAGTGGCACTTAGAGAAGGGTCAATTATAATATATTTCCATCGCTCAGAAATTCTGAAATTCATTTCATAGAAACTGTGCACTCTAAAAAATGCTGGGTTAAATTCAACCCAGTGCTGGGTAAAATAGGGACAAACCCAGAAATTGGGCTGTTTTGACCCAGCGGTTGGGTTAAATGTTTAACACAACCTTCTGGGTAGTAACCCAACTGCTGGGTCAAAACAACCCAATTGCTGGGTTCGTCCCTATTTTACCCAGCACTGGGTTGTATTTAACCCAGCATGTTTTAGAGTGTGGTTGTGTACATTTAACACTGTAAATAACTGAGAAAGGCTATATTCAAGTGCTGCCGGTAACTACAAGCTTTTCAACTGTTCAAGGTCACATTACATATAGAAAGCAAGAATAGCTGAGCATGTCTAGAAAACCACCTTGGTTAAAGCTGGAGATTATCCATGGATTTAGTATCACCTAATTTAAATAATAATTTGAAAAGCAAGGGTTGGTGCGTGACCGTGTCTGTGACCTTGTGAATGTAAATGGTCACCATGGGCAACAGTCTCCGTTTTGCTAATGTATGTGCTTTTGCATCTGCAGAGGAAAAACAGACGAGAGAGAACCGAAATGTGTTAGAAATGATTTGTTGGAAATGATTTGTTGCCTGTGGTTCTCCAGGGTAAATTGGTGGTGAGAAGCTCATTGGTCACTCCTGAGCCCATGAGATCCTGTGTCACCAAGTGTCATTGACAAACCCCAAACTACTGGTTGTTCCCAGAGTTTGAGAAGGGAACTGATAGGGCTGTTAAATCAGTAGGGAGCAGAGCTGGTGGTGCTGATAAAGTTCACCCACTGACACACAGTGCATCACATGCATCATGTTGCTTTGCTTGTCGATTGATTGTGTTAATCACTGAAAAAATGTGGAACAGTTGATAAGTGGCACACTAGGTTAAGTGTGAGCCCTCAAACCACAGTTGCATAGAGGCAAAATTTCAGCAAAAGCAGTCAGTAGGTGCGACATCCCCTGCCACAGTTGAGCTGTTTCGAGGGGGTAAGTGGGCAGCTGGCTTATTCCAATATGAGTTGTGGAGAATATGTTAGAGCTCTCTAATAGAACAGGAACATAAGAGCTCTTCACATTCACCTTGGTGCCGGTCACATCTGACAGCAAAAGCACACTGAGGGCTCAGCAGGGGTTCTTTTCTCAATCCCAATTTCAGAGGACCAGCAAACATCAGGGGCCGTTGCTGCATTTTGATAAGGGTAATCTTCTCAAAAGAGGGTTGTTTGGAAGTTGACAGTTTCATCTTAGATGTGAGGGTGTACATACAGTACAATATACACTTGATTGACATTTCATTATTGATGTCATGGGTACACTCTTTTAGGAGTGCTATGTGCCACATCAGTAGAAATGTTGTGGGTAGGTGAAATTGTGCAAGCAAAACGCGAAGACATGTTTCTTACATTGTTGCACACTAACTCTGTCCTTCTTCACGGTCAGGAATAAGTCCATGATGCTGTCTCATAAAAGATGGTGCTTGTCAGGACTAATTAAATGTAGCCTTTGTTAAATTATGGAGAATGTAAGTAGAATTGAATCATTATCCGCACTGTCCTACTGACATGCAACATAATGGCTAGCATTAACTTGAATTGTCAGTGAAAATCATTTTGATTTAGCTCACCAAAATTGTGTAAGACATAGAGTGCAGTCATTGCCCACCTACACTGTTAGACTTTGCTGTAATTTTACAGTTTCTTATCGCAAAAAAAGCCCAGTAAATTACCATATATATGTTTTACAGTTAACTACTGTAATATGCACTGCATTGTGGGTAATTTTATGCCATTTACAGTAATTTACTGTATATGGGAATTTGCTGTACTTTACTGTTTGCTCAAAAGCAGTAGTGCTACCGTAAATTGTTCTGCGGATGAAAAACATGAATCTGCATTCTAAATTGAATGTCTGGGTAAGCACAAGTGTGGTGAAATATATTTTTTTTTTTAATGATTAAAAAATAAAATATATAAACTTTGCTTACATCCCACAAAATTTACATTTTATTCGCGTGCAAAGCCCGCGCAACAACCTGCCAGAGGTTATATAAACTGAGGCTTGTGTCCGGTGCGCGCATAACGGACGTCCCTTCTGAGTGAATCGCCAGATGTCCGCTGCGAGTTTTCCTGTGGTGAGTACTTTTTTACTTACTTTTAAAACGTAAACCATTACCAATATCTATGAAATTTAAAAATATGAAGAAAGTAAATATATAATCTAATTATAGGCTATTACTTGGACAGTTTGATGGAACTGTTCGTTTTCCTCAAAAACTGCTGCTTTCATGAAACTCATTCAATTGTCCTAACTGACTGACTATCTAAGTATAACTATCTAAGTATAACCCAATCTAGTATTTACACGAACAACGTTTTTCGACTTTTTTACTGCCATATATATATATATATATATATATACAGTATATACATACATACATACATACATGATAAAACATCCCACACCTGTGATATGCAATATTCAGTGATGTTTCCTCTTTTCCTCCCTTTTTCTTGTGTGTCAGCAAGAGCCAACTACACCCCAAAGACTCTATTAGGGGCCACCTAGAATCACGGCACCTTTGGCTTTGTAGGGTTTTTTTTATTTTATTTTGTTTTTATATAAATGATCACTCAGATGTTGGGCTGGGGATTGATAGAGATTTCATAATTCCATTTGATTCACAAGCTCTTAATTCAGTTCTGATCTTGATTCAGTTCAGTTTGATTCACAATTATTCTTATTCTCTTATTCTGATTCCAGTTTCCATATGGTTTAATTGGATTGATTCATTTGGAAATATTTCTGAGAATTTGATGACAGCCATTAATGTACCTTGATTTAGTATTCATTTCGGTTATAGTCCTATTCTTCAAGAGTACTTCTAGATTGACTCAAAAGCCTGTTTTGCTCTAATATTTACAAACAATACAAATGTTGTTACAGTAGCTGATACACACTGATATTCCTTGGATCAAGAGCTGTCACAAATAAAAGATACTTTAAAACAGCCACAAAAAAAAGTGTAGGTTTGAAGGACCATAAAGTTATTCAGTGTACCTTTAATGTGATTGTACATTCAGGCAATTAATGGAGTTCCCTGACAAGGATGTGCAAAAAAGCAATACTGTTTAAACAGTACTATACTAGGAATAACTGCTGTTGCACAAGTTGTTACCTTGTCTGTCCATGAACAAATATAGATGAGATAAACTCATGACCATTTCTCACACATTTCCCCTCTGTTTTGTTTCAGATCAGCTGTCATGGAGGCCATGCAGCCAAGACCAACTGGGATGCTTGTTGCCATTTTTCTTTTTGTTGCACTATTGTCATGGTCTCTGCTTTGGTTTGTTATAAATTCAGTTCTCTACTTTTTTTTGCAATGTTCTAGAATAAAGCACAATAAATAAAAAAGTAATAGTGACAGTGAATAAAAACATATACTGTTGTACGTGGACTCAAGTCTTTTATTTGGAATTTATTCAATTCAATGGCATTCATGTAAAATATTCAAAAGATTTTATAAAATAAATTACAGTAAAATTACTTTGATAGTATTATACTGTAAAACTAAGTTACGGTAAGGATATAGTACTGTAAAATTAAGTTGCGGTAAGGGTATTTTGATGTAAAATGAAATTGCAGTAAGGCCATCATACTGTAAAATGAAATTGGATAAGCTACTGTAAAGGGGTAGTTACAGTAACTTACTGGCAATAGTGCTGCCAGTAATTTACCGCAAAAATACAATAAAAAGTCTTAACAGTGTAATTCTGGTACAAAAAGTCTTAGATGTTAAAATATGTACAAGGTAGACAAAAATGTCAAATACTCTTAGCTAAATTATTATGTGGAATATTATGTGGATATCTATTCCAAAAACAGCAAAGAGAATTAAATCTTATTTCAAAGTAAAGGACAAATTGTTTGGCAACTGGGTTCTCTCTCCATAATGAATGTCACAAAACAGAAGCATCTATTCATTCTGTTAACTTCTATATTCTGGCTTTAAAGCAATTCTGGCTTTAAAATCTGATTGGATGAGTATACCTGTGACCATGCATCAGTTGAGTTCTATACGAAAGTCAGCATGAAATGGAAATTGTGACAACTTTTCTTGCTTATTGCTTCTCTATTATATCCAAGTGAAATGTTGAGTAGGAGTTTACCAGGAATTCTTTATGTGAGAAATTGACAGTCATATAGACTTTAGCTCCTTTAAGCCAGCTGTGGCACCACCCTCTCCTGCCATACATCTGTCTGTCTCAGCTGAACCTTTGACCTGAGGGTGTTTTGAACTGCTCCTACAGTTCTGCGAACTCAGTACAGTTACTTGACAGCACTTTTTCATCTTGAAAAACTTTGATTGTCTATGTTTCTGTACCGGACTGTTCTCTTTCTCTAGCTCGATCTAGATGGAGGCAGTAGCTCAACATGAAAAGCAGTATAGGATTCAGTCCTAGTAGAAATATATGAGACTATAGCACAGATTGCCTCGGGCTGGCCTATTGTTTGCAGTAGTTTCACTGTCTTGACTCTCCTCTGCTCATACCTGAGATTTCTGCTTGCTTCTTGTACTATATACCACATTTTAAAGCACATACTATGCATTGTTGTTTAAACCTTTCCATTACCATCACGATATTCTGTCACATCAGATATTTTAAAAGTAGGCTGATAGAGGTTTCAGTTGAAGTGTTTACTTGTTTCTGTCTTTAAAGGGGACCTATTATGACCCTTTTAACAAGCTGTAAAATAAGTATCTGATGTCCCCAGAGTGTGCATGTGAAGGTTTAGCTCAAAATACCCCACAGAAATGCAAATTAGCTGGTGCTCCCGGACCCCTTTTGAGAAGAGGGCGGAGCTTCAAGAGCTCATGCTCCAGCATACAAATAAACTTTCCACTATTAGTACAAGCCTGTTGTATTTGCAGAAAACCTACTTGGTTTAAAAGTCAGTCATCTGATTGTACAGTGCATAATAATTGCTCGTTTATGAATTACACAGATGGGGAGCATGGCGTGATAAAAATAACGACATAGCTGGTCTCATGGTGCTTTTGCGTGCTATCACAAACTTTATAAGTCCCACTTGTGGACATCTATACCACTTCCCTAAGCCAAGCCATTGTACCTTCATGTTTAATGTCTACTACCATCAGACCACTGCCAAAGAAGTCACCAGTATCAACACTCAACGACTATCGCCCGATAGCCCTCACTCCCATCGCAATGAAGTGCTTTGAAAGACTGGTCAAAAGTCACATCATATCCAGACTCCCTGCAGCATTCGACCCATTTCAGTTTGCATATCGACCTAATCGTTCCACCGATGATGCCATAGCAGTAGCACTTCATTTGAGCCTGGAACATCTGGAGAGCAAGAACAGTTATGTGCGGATGCTTTTCATTGATTTTAGCTGCGCCTTTAATACAGTTGTCCCCCAGCACTTGGTGAAAAAACTTGGCCCACTAGGCATTAACACCTCACTGTGCAGTTGGATATTGGACTTTCTAACTGATAGACCCAGCCCAGACAGTACGAGTTGGGAACAAAACCTACAGAACCATCATCCTGAATACTGGGGTCCCTCAGGGCTGTGTTTTGAGCCCACGCATACCACTGTTGTTTACCTTGATGACTCATTACTGCTGTGCCAGTTATGACTCGAATCATATCATTAAATTCACAGATGACACAACAGTGGTGGGCCTCATTAGCAACGAGGACGAATCAGCCTATAGAGAGGAAGTTAACCAGCTTGTCATCTGGTGTCACAACAACAATCTGTCACTAAATGTCAGCAAGACAAAAGAGATTACTGTTGACTTCAGGAGGAAACAGACAGTTCATAATCCACTTACAATTAATGGCAGTACTGTGGAGTCAGTCAGAAGCACCAAGTTTCTGGGGGCGCATATCACTGCAGACATGTCATGGACCACTAATACCATTTCCTTGGTAAAGAGGGCTCAGCAGCGTTTGCACTTCCTAAGGCAGATGAGGAGAGTAAACCTTCCCCCTCCTGTCCTTACAACCTTTTACAGAGGCACAATAGAGAGTATTCTGACCAGCAGCCTCTCAGTCTGGTTTAGTAGCTGTACAGCTGCAGACAAGAAGTCTATCCAGAGAGTGGTAAGGACAGCAGAGAAAATAATCAGGACCTCTCTTCCATCTATACAGGAATTACATCTGACACGCTGCCTTAGTAGAGCCTCCAAAATAATCAGTGACTCCACCCATCCTGCCAATGGACTGTTCACCCTTCTGCCTTCTGGCAAACGCTATCAAAGTATGCGATACAAGACTGCCAGATTCAGAAATAGCTTCTTTCCACAAGCTATTAGACTGCTCAATTCACATTGACATATACAGATATACTGGTTGATGGACTGTTGAATACATAGGTATGGACTGATTGATTCATTTATGTTATTCTTCCCTATGCTGCTACCTGATGGACTGCTGTTATATATGTAGATTAGTTGAATCACATATGTGGTTTCTTCTGTTCTGACACTTTAGAGCAGTATTGATTATGCACTCATAGTGTAATCATGTGCAATACATCCATTTTTGCACTACCTTAAGATGTATAGTAATGTATATCATGGTATTTGTTGTTGTGATATATATATAATGTTTTTTTATTATTATTATTATGTATGCACTATTATGCACATTGAGCATTGGGCTCGGAGAAATGCAATTTCATTCTGCTGGACACTTGTTGAAAGGCTAGAATGACAATAAAGTATTTTGTACTTGAACTTGAACTTGAACTAGTGATTATGAGGTCAACAAATTCAAGCGGTCGACTTCACATTGCTTTCATATGCAATTTTGAACTACCACCTTCCTATTTACAATTGTTCTGGTAGCACGTGAAGGCAGCATCAGTGAAAACCGGCAGAGATGATGGTAGCTTTAGCAACATTAGCCTTACAGAGTGCCAAGAAGCTATTTCAGAAAGGCAATTTGGAACAAAATATGACTCCTATATTCATTGGTGCATCCCAAAACACAACACTTACATTTACATTTAGTCATTTAGCGGACGTTTTTATCCAAAGCGACTTACAAATGAGGACAATGGAAGCAATCAAAATCAACAAAAGAGCAATGATATACAAGTGCTATAACAAGTCTCAGTTAGCTTAACGCAGTACACATAGCAAGGGTTTTTTAAATAATATAATAAATAAAAAGAAAACAGAATAGAGCAAGCTAGTGTTAGAGGTCTTTTTTGCTTTTGTTAATTGTATAATAAATGAAAAGAAAACAGATGGAATACAAAAAGATTAGAAAGCAAGTGTTAGGTTTTTGTTTTGTTTAGTTTTTTTAAGAAAACAAGCAGCAAATGAATAGAGTGCAAGTCTAAAATGACAAGTTTTTTTTAAAGAATAGAATTAGAATAGAGAGTGCTAGAGTTAGAGGGTAAAATAAAGATGGAAGAGATGTGTTTTTAACCTTATAATATTGTCATTATAACTTACAGTGCCTCTTTGGTGCTGACATTGTATATCTCCAGCAGCTACAGCAAGCCTTGTAAAAGTGATTTTTGCATTATAGGTCCCCTTTAAATAAAGACAGAAGTAAGAAATTTGGATGGTAATATGGTAGAGTGGTAATTAGACAATTTCGGAAAGGCAAGCATTAGCAAGTTAGCTTTGAAAGCAAGATCCCTCCCTCCCTGCGTAATCACTCTGCAAAGCCACGCCTCCTCCTAAACACATGGATGCGCACAGGCAGACCAGAAGCTAACAAGTGACACGATGAGAGATGGCATTGGTGGAGGGTTGAATGCAATGAATCATGTCTGTGTGAACAGTGTGCGCCGAGGTATGCAAATACAAATGTTGACAGGCAGGTAGGACAGCCTATCGAAATCCTCGGACCGAGGAATATGATTTTATGAAAATGTTATGGTCCTACACCTTCCGCAGACAGTATAAATACATTTAGACCACTTAACTTAGTGACTGCTATCGGGATGTGAAGAGACTTTCAACCAGCATAACAAAAATGTATTTTGAACCAAATCACCTACCCTGCTAGTTGCTAGTCTCCCTATGAGTGTGTGTCCTACAGTTTGAATTCAAGACCACAGCATAGAATACTCAGTGAGTTCTGGAGTTTAAATGGTGTTTATGGGACACCACAGAGGGAGGTACAGTTTTCCAAAAAAAAAAAACCTTTTTACACATCTGAAGTTTGCAAAATCATGCCTGGTTGTTTCACAGTACTACTTGAAAAATATCCAGTTGATAGATGAAACCAGGTGAGTTGTTTAGAAAAAAACACTTATACACACACACACACACACATACACAACACTTTGTGCCTCATTGTCTGGACTGCTTGCTGTATCATTAGCGGGAAAATGAATTCCTAGGTTTAGGACATTTTTCAGGAGGATGTGCAGCCATCTGTTTACCAGTTAAAGCTCTGGTAAACAGAAGTTTAAATGTGATTAACAAAACAATATCCTAAAGCAGCAGTAAATGCCAACAACAGGCAAAAAATAAATAAATGAATACACCTTCTAGAGTGGCCCTGTCCTGATTTCAAGTCTTATTGAGATGCCTTGGCATGACTTGAGAGAGTGATTTACACCAGATGCCCCAAGAATATTGCTGAACTGAAACTACACTCTCAGAAAAACGGTACAAAAGCTGTCACTGGGGCGGTACCTTTTCAAAAGGGACACTTTTGGACTTTTTATGTACTAATATGTACACTTTAGGTACTTATATGTATCTTTAAGGTACCAATATGGACTCTTTAGGTACAAAGGTGTGCCTTTTGAAAAGGTACCACCCCAGTGACAGCTTTTGTACCTTTTTTTCAGAGAGTGTAGTTTGTTTTGCAAGATGGTGCAAAATTCTCTCTGACTGTTGTCCAGGTCTGATTACAGAAAATTGTTGGTGGGTGTCATTTTCCGAAGAAAGCACGTCCAGTTATTGAATCCAAAGTTCCCATTCTTTTTCCATTTTCCACTGTACTGTGAACCGTAAAGACATGTATACGTTTATAAAATACTTATTTGATTATGCCAGCTGTGCTTGTCCATTTTTGTGACTATATTTTAAAGGGGTCCTATTACGCTTTTTCACTTTTTTTATTTTAGTCAGTGTGTAGTGTGTATGTTTGCGCATAAAAAAGATCTAGAAATTTACAAATCTCAAAGTCCACTCCAAAGGGAGATATTTCGTTTTTTAAAAATCCCTTTTCAAGAACTACAACGAACGGCTCGTTTGGACTACAGCGTTGGTTTCCGGGCTTTGTGATATCACAAAGCGGCTCATTAGAAGATCATTAAAAATAATTCCCGCCTACAGAAATTCGAATGGTTGGGGGGTGGGGAGGGGCGAGGTTGTGGTTAGAACGCTTGGTTGAGTGAGTGCATCAGACGAGACGATGAAGAAGAAGTGCTGCTGCAGAGTTAGTGCATCAGAGAAAACGACGAAGAGCTGCCGTGCTGTAGCGTCAAATTTTCGGCATGTCTAGAACAATTTTTACAAGTACAACACGACGTAGCTGGGCGCCGCGGACAGACGCCGAACGGCACCACCGGTGTGCCTTCACTAATAGAAAATAATGTATTCGAATTTTAAAGACGTGGTGCGACGCGACGCTGCGCTTCTCGTCCGGTGTGCGACCGCCTGAAACGCTGTTTTTTCTTTGTTTGTGCTTCCGAAAGCGACTGATGTCAGGAAATAGTGGTTGCAATTTATTTTTTAACTCTGTTCCTGAGCATTATAACCCCAACTTGCGCATTTTACTGAGGACAGCTTCCAC
>NW_015506055.1:907501-910590 GCF_001515645.1 Sinocyclocheilus grahami | reverse complement strand
TTTTTTTCACCTCCGTGCCCAAACGTCTTTGTTTGGGCTTCCGAATGCGGATGATGTCAGGAAACAGTGGTTGCAATTTATTTTTTAACTCTGTTCCTGAGCATTATAACTCCAATTTGCTATTGTGTGCTACGCATTTTACTGAGGACAGCTTCCACTACATGAGGGAGCAGTGCCGGATTCGCCAAAAAGCTTTTGTTGAACGACAGAGCAAGGGGCGTGGCAGTACTGAAACACCGTCTAAGCTGTTCGCAAATCATAACGCACTGGGACAGCTAACCAATCACAACACATTTTGTTTTTCGGAAGGTGGACCTTCATCAAAGCCGGAACTAATCGAGCCGTTTGTGCCAGGCTGGGGAGAAAGGTATTTTAATAATGTAAATTATGTGAAAAATAATGCGTTTTTCAAACCACCAAGCATGAGAGCATGTTCTAGTACACCCCCAAAACAAAATCAAGACTTTGTAAAAGAGCATAATAGGACCCCTTTTAAGATTAAGTTAGGGTTCACATAATTTTTCCTGTAACTGTAAAACTAAGTTTTCACAATTCATAACTGAGACTAATATATGTGCAGAAAAATGCCGTCATTAATTGATAAGGAGTTTGTATTTTTAATTAATTCATAGGTATTCACTGCACCGTGTACAACTTTGTAATGGAAATTGGGATCCTTTCCCTCCCATGTGATTGCCATTTGTAACTGTTTAAGGGGTTGTCTCAAGAACCCTGCAAATAAACCCTGGACAACCAAAATTAAAATAATACTGTTATTAACAATTAATTGAAAGCACAATAAAATGAACAGAAAATTAGCCATATACTTATATTTTGACAGTCTTAGTAGCATGCGAATATAAAATCATCATAAGAATGCTGATATAGTCCCTTCAACCTTACTTCTATTCCCACGATCATAAATCATATTCCTGTATAGATTTTTTGCAAAGTCTACTGTGAATTATGTTCTGGTTGTTGCTTTGGTCTGAGTGCCCTGCCTGTATGCTGCTGTGAAACTGAAAATTAATTTGCATACAGAAAATATACATAGGGGTTGGTGGAACAATGCTCTGTTGCAAGATGAGATCTCTGTCTTATATCACCATATTATGCAATGATGTGGCTGCACCTCTTTTTCCCTTATCACCAGTCCCCTTAATCCCTTTGTGTGAGACTGTGCAATTTAACTTTTCAAATGGCCAGACTTTCCCAGTATCGGTGCGCAAATGACTTGGGTCTCTTTTGGGTTACAATAGAGAGGGATCTAACCTGGGCATTTTGTTCAAATTAAGTTCTTTCACACTGGCAGGAGAGCAGGTCAATACGTGCAGTCCCATTATGTCTCTATCCAGGAAAAACTGGGTGTAGATTCATCAGAATCAGAATCAGAATCAATCAGAAAGAGCTTTATTGCCAAGTATGCAATAAATGTATGAAGTATGAAGAACATTCAAAAATAGTCTAGACTATGGTCTCATGTCGAAAAGAACTTTAAATCCATATTCAAACTGGACCATGATGTGGTGTCCTCACCAATAAAGAGTCCTTCTAAAATGCATACAAATACACTGTCTTAAACTCTTAGAATCAATCCAAACATAGGCCATACATACATGTACCATCTCTGCAAAAAACATCAGCAATGTACACTTTTAAACAGAAAAAATAACAACTCCTTTTGACTGGGCTTGAAATTACACATTTCCCAACCAGGACACAGCACAATGTGTTCAACAGGTGAGCCATGCTGGCTACTGCTGCTTGTTATAGCTAACTCCTCTACCCACATGACTTTACATAAAGAAACCTAAAACACCCTAGCATCCCTAGTGGTAAGGAAGAAAACTGCTCACAAAATATGGCTCATGAGATCCACTTTCCTGCAGAGTTTAGCTCCAACTTTGATCAAACTCACCCACCTGTGATTTTCTAATGATCCTGAGGACATACTCAGGTGTGTTTGATTAAGGTCAGAACTAAACTCTGCAGGAAAGTGGATCTCATGAGCCAGATTTGAGGATCCCTGGCCTATATGAAACAACAGGTTCTGAAAAGGTCTCTTTTGGTTTGAGCCATTCCAGTTCAATTGAGTGGCTAAAGAATGGCCAGTAAATATTGTTTGTATTCTCCTAGTTGCATTACAGGGCTGCCTACAAAAAGATTGTAATCTGTTGCAGGATGAAGTGCAGTCCCATGTTGACTGCATCATCCACGGACCTGTTTGCTCGGTAAGCAAACTGCAGGGGTCCAGTAAGGGTCCATTGATATCCTTCAGATAAGCCAGAACCAGTTTTTCGAACGACTTCATGGCGACAGATGTTAGTACCAAAGGTCTGTAGTCATTAAGTCCTGTTATCTTGGGTTTCTTTGGAACGGGGATGATGGTGGAGCGTTTGAAGCAGGAAGGGACTTAACACAACTCCAGAGATCTATTGAAGATCTGTGAAAAGATAAGGGCCAGCTGGTCAGCGCAGGTTTTCCGACAGGCTGGTGTCACACCATCTGGGCCTGGTGCCTTTCTTCTCTTGTTCTTTCTGAAGACCTGGCGCACATCATCTTCACTGATCTGAAGTGCAGGAGTGAGGGAGAGGGGGCTACAGGAGGTGTTAACGGTTGTGTAGAGAGATGGTCAGAATGGGTGGGGGTGGTGTTGGGCGGTATACCGGTTCATACCGAATACCGGTGTTTATTTTTGTTATGATATGAATTTTTAAAATACCGCCATACCGGTGTATGTCTCTTAAACAACGTTCGGAACGTGACACTGTTTGAAAGGGGTCCCTTTTCACTTCTGTGTCACGTGATGACACAGAAGAACTCATCCACAAGATCCACAATATTCTGACTCACAGACTGTAAGTACGTTTTTATATTTAAAGATTTTGCCACTGACGATTCAAACGCGAGTTTTGAGCAGTGTAAGTTTGTCATTTCTCCGATCACAAATGCAGATATGGTTTTATGTTTACGCGGCGCGATGCAATGCAACGCGTAAAAACACAGTATAAGTCATTATAATCCATAATTATGTCCCCACTGGATGCAACAAATGCCTCGTTTATAATGGGTTTTAATGTTTTTGTCTC
>NW_015506055.1:899495-907149 GCF_001515645.1 Sinocyclocheilus grahami | reverse complement strand
ACGGGGATGATGGTGGAGCGTTTGAAGCAGGAAGGGACTTAACACAACTCCAGAGATCTATTGAAGATCTGTGAAAAGATAAGGGCCAGCTGGTCAGCGCAGGTTTTCCGACAGGCTGGTGTCACACCATCTGGGCCTGGTGCCTTTCTTCTCTTGTTCTTTCTGAAGACCTGGCGCACATCATCTTCACTGATCTGAAGTGCAGGAGTGAGGGAGAGGGGGCTACAGGAGGTGTTAACGGTTGTGTAGAGAGATGGTCAGAATGGGTGGGGGTGGTGTTGGGCGGTATACCGGTTCATACCGAATACCGGTGTTTATTTTTGTTATGATATGAATTTTTAAAATACCGCCATACCGGTGTATGTCTCTTAAACAACGTTCGGAACGTGACACTGTTTGAAAGGGGTCCCTTTTCACTTCTGTGTCACGTGATGACACAGAAGAACTCATCCACAAGATCCACAATATTCTGACTCACAGACTGTAAGTACGGGTGTTTATTTTTGTTATGATATGAATTTTTAAAATACCGCCATACCGGTGTATGTCTCTTAAACAACGTTCGGAACGTGACACTGTTTGAAAGGGGTCCCTTTTCACTTCTGTGTCACGTGATGACACAGAAGAACTCATCCACAAGATCCACAATATTCTGACTCACAGACTGTAAGTACGTTTTTATATTTAAAGATTTTGCCACTGACGATTCAAACGCGAGTTTTGAGCAGTGTAAGTTTGTCATTTCTCCGATCACAAATGCAGATATGGTTTTATGTTTACGCGGCGCGATGCAATGCAACGCGTAAAAACACAGTATAAGTCATTATAATCCATAATTATGTCCCCACTGGATGCAACAAATGCCTCGTTTATAATGGGTTTTAATGTTTTTGTCTCATCGCTCCGGCCGGACAGGGCATCACAATATGGTAAGGGGCGTAACATTTCCGTCACACGCTTGACGTATTCGGCCAATCACAATGCACTGGATAGCTGGACAATCAGAGCACACCTCGCTTTTCAGACCGATGAGCTTTGTAAAAATCGACGTGTTTCAGAAAGGCGGGGCATAGAGGAGAAACAATAATGTACAGTATGTGGAAAATAATGTGTTTTTTTAACCTTAAACCGCATAAACACATTTCATTACACTAAATACACAAAATAAAGTTATTTTTAGCAACATCATATGACCCCTTTAAAAAAAATCTCCACAAGAATCCAGATAGATAACAAGCCTTATGTCTTCTATAAATGAAACCTAAGAAATTCATGTGATTAAATTCTCTGTTTTTTAAATAAATCGTCTTCTGTGGTCACTGAAAGTTTTATTTTAAAAGTTAAATAACATGCAAAAGCATCCAAAAAGAAGATTTTTCTGTTAAGTGAGCCCTTTGTCATGCCTGAGACAATGTTGCCAGTTGTTTCCCACCCAGATGATGGCTCTGGTCATTATTCTACCCTCACAAACAGTCACAACACAAGAGCTCATAAATTAACAAGCATCTCTTGCCCTTATCAGAATAAACGTTACAAAATAATTCAATTCAATTCAAGTTTATTTGTATAGCGCTTTTCACGATACAAATCGTTGCAAAGCAACTTTACAGCAAATTAAGTTTCTACAATATTTAGTGGTAGCTTATCAGTGGTGACAGAATACAATCATGTTAACAGAGTTACAATATCTAACAAACAGTAGAACAGCATCATACATCGCTCAGTCTGAAATAAATCTAAACTATATTAGACTACAATGCACATTGTGAACAAAGCTTTGTATATATGATTTCTGGTCCTAGCTCAGTGAAACTGATAAAGCTGGATGAGACACTGAGAAAGAACAGATAAAGTTTAAATACTGCAGAGCTACTGAGAAAGGGAGAGAGTGTGTACAGGTTAAAGCGAAAGCATAATTGAGGGGGAAAAAGCCTTAGTATAAACACATCTGCTCCTCTGTTAAAGATAACAAAATCTCTGATGGGCAAAGCACTCTGAAGCTCTCAAAGCAGAACAGATGCTCAATAGTCATATTCACTTGTATCTAATCTTGGCCCTGCTCTTTTTCCACTGTCACTTCAAGTGACTGGTTTACAGCTACAACTACTGTGGACTGTTTTTACTTAAAATGCTTATACTGTCATTAGAGGGTTTTGTCTATTCTTGATACATGTAAGTAATTTAATGATATTTTAGAAATCTTAATACTTGAAGGATTTAAAATCTGCATATTCTTTATGTTCCACTTTGATTACAATCCTGCTTATACAGTGTTGAACTAAATGTTTCATATAAAAGGCAGGTAATTCCAAGCATTTTCACTGTGTCCAATTTATAAAGGTGGAAAAACTTATTTTGGCTCTTTAATGCTATTTTTCTGTTTAGTTGTTAATTTCAACAGTGTTCCATTATAGTTGGTCTGTGTGACAATTAACCTGAATAATGTAAAGCTATAGCACCTTTCATACAGTAAATATAGATTTTACTGGTAAATCATGTATGAATATTAGGGATGCACCGATATGAAAATTTTGGCCGATACCGATAACCGATAATCCTTTATTTTTGAAAGCCGATAACCGATATGTTGGCCGATAAATCTATATCCAAATTTTTATATACTTTTTGAGAGCCTGATTACAAAAAAGGTCTCATCATTAAAAACCACATCCTGAACACTTCAACATAAGCAGCCTAGTTTGAACGGTGTATGTTTTAAAAATAATTTCTCTCCCATTACCAAATTTAGTCATAAAAAAGTCTTACAAATAAAATAATGCATAAATAATGCAAACAAGTCATTGGACATCATTACACGTGTAAAGAATCAAAATGAATGCGCCATAGATCAATAAAACGGAATAGCCTCTGCACGGACAATAATTAAATGATTTTAATTACTAAACCATATTGCTGATGAAAATAATAATAGAAAAATACAAGTGGTTGTTATTATTAATAATGTATCAATGATTTTGAAAAAGTAACAAATTAATACCACTGTTTTAAACAGCAGCCGTTTGAGCTGCGCGTGCTGAAGCTGAAGAGCTGAATGAATACGGTAAACTGAAGCGTTTTGCTGGCAGCTTATTTAACTCAAGGAAATGCATCCTGAGATTAATATTAATACAACATAAACATAATATTACAACTTATATATGTACAAAATGACGCAGTTATTGCATGCTATAGTCAGAATGTGTGATCCTGTTGTGGATGCGCTCTTCCCATAACAACGCGCTGAAACACAGCAACTAAACCCAAAGAATTCTCATTAGAATGTTATATACACAACATTCCCAATCATAGTTATTAATGTTGTGCACTGCTGTTTGAGCTGCGTGTGCTGAGCTAAAGATGATCACCGGTAAACTGAAGCGCTCTTTTAACTTAACCAAACGCATTCTATATGAGATAAATCAGATATACATCAAATAAACACAATATTACAACGTACAATTGCACAAAAGGCTGCAAACGAACAGCGCGCATCTGAAGTGTCTCTGAAGGAAATAATGCATTATTTATCGGCTTTAAGATATCGGCCAAATTTTCTTATTGGGCCGATACCGATAACAGAAAAAATGAGCATTTATCGGCCGATACCGATATGGTGGCCGATATATCGTGCAGCCCTAATGAATATGTCTTTGACTATTGTGTCACATGTCACAGCTTTTTCAGCTTCTCACGCTCAAGACCCTGACTTTTCCATTCATCAGAGTTGTGACTCTGCAGTTACTATTGTGCTTCATCTTGTGATTTTAAGACATTATGTTGTAGGATAGGTCAGTAAATGTTCATCAATCCTATTAGAAGCATCAGATTCGTTTTCAGACTAGTTTTCAGTGAGTTTGACAGGAGGAGTTGATCAAGTTAGATTAAGATCTCTCCTTTGATTGTGTCATGCCTCTTTTCTCTTTTCATTCACCTGAGTAGTTGGTGACAAATATACTTGTTGTAATTTGACTTTTCCGTCACACTTCATTTTAAGGTCCAGTTCTCAGTATTAACAAACTATTAACTATGATTTTGCCTGAAAAAAACTCCTAAAATGCTGCTTATTAATAGTTAGTTAGGTAGTTGTTAGGTTTAGGTATTGGGTAGGATTCGGGATGTAAAATATGGTCATGCACAATATGTGCTTTATAGGTACTAATAAACAGCCAATATGTTAATAATAGGCATGCTAATAGCAACTAGTTAATGGTGAAAATTGGTCCCTATACTTGAGTGTTACCAACTTTTTTTGCCCTGTTCTGCCGTCCATTCAGCTTTAAATTTGTCGACTGGATTTTTTTTTAAAAAAGGGATGTGACTCCAAGGATAATAAATCTGCTGGTATCTGATTGCAATAAAGGGCACAAGAGCCTGTGTTACAGTCATATTTAGTAGTAGACTGATATAGTTTTATTGCTGGAATAAAATGAAGACATATTTCAATAATTAAATTCAAATTCGCTGAAAAAAGTGTATTTTCCATTGTCAAATAATTTGTTATACAGTATAATTTGTAAATGGCTAGGCCACAGAAAATCATTTTATTTTGTCCTTCACTTTGTAAAAACTAAAAATGTGTTTAATGTACAATAAATATCTAACGAATTTCATAGATCGTGATAAAATCATGTACCAATGTGGTTTGTTTGTGCAAAGTAATAATTAATCCTTCAAATTTGCCATATAAATAGTCCCAGCACTAAAAGCATGATTTTAACTTTACAGTTCAAATGACACTGATGTTTGTACAGCAGCATTAATACAAGTGCAAAATATCACCATATATCAGCTTCATGTGTCTGCTTTTAAACCCTCTGAAATGCTTTGCCCTTTGCTACCATTGTAAGTGCATTACTGTAAATGTAATTTTTGTTTGTTTTTAACAAACTGTGAGATTTGTCAAAATGATTTTCTATGATAATTTACAGCCTGTCACAAATGCTGTTGATAGAGGTTAACTTGTATTGAACCGAGATTCTGAGTTGTTCATTTTATAAATGCCTAGATAGTATATGGAGTATTCATATACTTCTTGACTGCATTTTGTTGGACAGCAACATTAAACATTGAATGTGGACTTGTAAAATAGAATCTAATGTAAACTTGCACACAGTTAAAATTGTTATCAGAGGTGGCCATACAATAAAATAACTGAGTTAGTTAAGCTTTCACGTTGCATCGTGTTCGCAATTCTTAGTGTCATGCACTGCTGATCAGTTTAATACTGTCAATGCTCCGCACACTGTTCAGATCATTAATATCACACAGTTATACTAAGAGATAAACTGCTTTAGATCAAATTGTTTTGACTGTGACAAAAGATTAAGAATGCGAAAGTGAAAGATGTGTTAGTGTGTGTATAATGTAAAGCAGAAACAAGGGACACTTGCACCCCAACAAACCAGAGTCTGAGCTAGCAACCACATGAAAGACACATTACAAGGGTGTTGCACACCACAGCAAGGATTCCATTTCCTTTGAGATCAATGGATTGATGCTGCTGCCAAAACTAACTCTTCTCATTTTGTTTCAGATAAGGAGTCAGCATGTTGTAAAGAAGGCTTACTTGTAATTGAAGTATAGAGATGTGCGGTGCCTCGAGAGGATAAACAGAGTATCAAAGCTAATTCAAGTGTTACTTTTAAAAAATGTTGTCAGCAGAGACCTTAAGCTTTTACATATTTAATGACCACTATGCATTGACTCATGCGACACAAGTTTACCAGTGGGAATAAAATCAAAGGGAGGCAGCATCTCTTGTTGTGTTCTCCTTGAGTTTTCTGTGAATTGCTGTCCACGTTGCTGTGATTGGCTGTTAATACCCACCTATCTGTCTGCAAAAAAGGTCACCCTGGTGGAAATGGATGGACAGATAACACAGTGAACAACTCACTCACCAATACGCATCACTTTCAGACACATCTAAATCAAAACTAACTTGAAATGAACCTGAAAGGGTCTGTGAGTAAGCTGGTTCTTCGTGAGCACTCAGCTCCGTTAATTTAAAGGTGCACCTCCGAGCCTGTGACCTTCATGATACCTGCGGTGTTCACAGAGAATGTAATGACTAATGGTCTGAAATGAAGGTGACTATAAATAATAGGTAAACAGCAGATGGTAGAAAGAAATACAAGTCACAAAAAATGTTATTTGTATTGTTGCTGTAATTATCTTTGAAGCAAGATTTAAAGATGCATAAACGTGACAAGACTGTTCTGTTAAAAACAGTTCCGCTTTTAAAAGTATATTTTGAGACACCTACGGTTTGTTCTGTTGTGCTCCATCTAGCTTTTTAAATGCAAGAATGTACTTTGTGTGAATGGCCGTTTACTTAGCACTGTGTAGCTCTCTTTTTCTTCCTGTGAAAGGATATAATGGTATCAAGGTCATAGCACTGACATAAGTACTTCAAAATGTGATTTTAAGTATATTTCATTACAGATGTACAGTCACTCTACCTTAATTCTTTACGTGTTTTAGTTCTAGCATTAAATCACAATTTGCCAGTTAGACATGGGTAATGATAGTGATGGGTCCGAGTCTTTAACCAATCGAGTCCGAGATAAGTCCGAGTCCAAAATGGGCCGAGGCCAACGAAACTCTATTAGTATCTTAACATTGTTTTAACCTTTACAACTAAACGCAATATCCATTTAAATGTAACAAAAGCAAACACTATTGCATCTTGCCATTTTGATTTTTAATTAATTAGTGTCCTGCTTTGCTTAGCAAACTTAAAGTCAATTAACAGAAGTTATGACTGAATTGTGACATATTTCAGAGTGAAACCAGTTTTAGAATGTGAAAAATGAAAGGGCGGGACTTGACTTTATTCATCATTAAAGTGTAAATTCAAGAGTGGGGGTAAAAGAGTAGGTGAATGGGACCTTAAGAGCAGAAAATGCACCTTTTATCGAAATAAAAAACAAGCTTTATATAATTTTTACGATTTTTAATGAAATATGAATTTTGAATAATCAAAATTAGTTTGTGTCAGTGTTTGAACCATTAAAGAAGAAACTGCATTTTAATTTCTGGGTTTAAAAAAAAAACAAAAAATGAATGGATGCCAATATACACATACCCCTTAGAGCATTTTGAATTTTTTCTTGGATGAAAATGAGGCTGTGAGGGATAAACCTAGTCTGTACAATAACACACACACACACTGTGTATAAAAGCCCTACATATATTTTCCATAAGTCACAGGCATTTTATGGGCCGTTGAATTATTAGAAAACAATGCACATCGAAGGTGATTTTGGCCCCATAAAAACTATTGCCGCAAAGATGTTAGAAAAATTATTTTCCTTTGAAGCTAGAAACTGCCACTAATACAAAAGCAAAAAATAATAAACTAATGTAATAAAACATTCTCAAGCTTACTGAAGGCAAGTAAACTCTCCAAGTATTACTTACAAGCTAAATGATAAATAAATACTCAAATACAAATTAAATCGTTTTTTTTTAGTTTTTCAGATAGCCTATAGTAAAGGCCTCTAGAAATAGCCCACTACAGACATTTCATGAAGTAATAAATGTAAAAATAATCTTCACTGAATACATTAAATAGATGATTCTTATTAAAGTTAAGTGATTCAGTCAAGACCAGTGAGTGATTTTCTCCTTTTCTTTTGTTTGATTAACATTTATG
>NW_015506055.1:870263-899485 GCF_001515645.1 Sinocyclocheilus grahami | reverse complement strand
TTTATAAATGCCTAGATAGTATATGGAGTATTCATATACTTCTTGTCATATCCTATCAATCATAAAACAAGAGTATATAAATAAATGCTTTGCTTACCTCAGTCCTCTGACAAATCTTCAGCGTCCCCCCTCCCACCTCCTCTATTTCTGTCCTCTCTCTTTGTATATTGAACATTGTGTAATCTGTATTAAGTGCTCCAAGGGGAGAATTTAGATCTCAAGTCAAGTCTCGTGCTTGAGCCCTGCATAGATAGCATTCCAAATATGTTTAACTTTATCTCCTTTAAAGGATTATGAAAATATGATCTCATAAATTTGCTGGTTTATTGTGCAAGGGCCTGGCCACATTATATAGTTAAATCATTCTGCAGGAATTTTGCAAGCCTTTTCAAGTTCAAATTTGAACCTTTTCCCTTTTGCGCTTAATAATTGTGTTTGGCATAAATCTAACAAAACACATTACTGTGTGCTTTGCATTGTAGGGACATAACATGGCTTCGCTTTCAGCTGGAAGTTGCTAGAATTCAATTCAAGACACTGTTCCTGGTTCATGCTGCTGTCAGTGGCTCTTCTTGACTGCATTTTGTTGGACAGCAACATTAAACATTGAATGTGGACTTGTAAAATAGAATCTAATGTAAACTTGCACACAGTTAAAATTGTTATCAGAGGTGGCCATACAATAAAATAACTGAGTTAGTTAAGCTTTCACGTTGCATCGTGTTCACAATTCTTAGTGTCATGCACTGCTGATCAGTTTAATACTGTCAATGCTCCGCACACTGTTCAGATCATTAATATCACACAGTTATACTAAGAGATAAACTGCTTTAGATCAAATTGTTTTGACTGTGACAAAAGATTAAGAATACGAAAGTGAAAGTGTTAGTGTGTGTATAATGTAAAGCAGAAACAAGGGACACTTGCACCCCAACAAACCAGAGTCTGAGCTAGCAACCACATGAAAGACACATTACAAGGGTGTTGCACACCACAGCAAGGATTCCATTTCCTTTGAGATCAATGGATTGATGCTGCTGCCAAAACTAACTCTTCTCATTTTGTTTCAGATAAGGAGTCAGCATGTTGTAAAGAAGGCTTACTTGTAATTGAAGTATAGAGATGTGCGGTGCCTCGAGAGGATAAACAGAGTATCAAAGCTAATTCAAGTGTTACTTTTAAAAAATGTTGTCAGCAGAGACCTTAAGCTTTTACATATTTAATGACCACTATGCATTGACTCATGCGACACAAGTTTACCAGTGGGAATAAAATCAAAGGGAGGCAGCATCTCTTGTGTTCTCCTTGAGTTTTCTGTGAATTGCTGTCCACGTTGCTGTGATTGGCTGTTAATACCCACCTATCTGTCTGCAAAAAAGGTCACCCTGGTGGAAATGGATGGACAGATAACACGGTGAACAACTCACTCACCAATACCCATCACTTTCAGACACATCTAAATCAAAACTAACTTGAAATGAACCTGAAAGGGTCTGTGAGTAAGCTGGTTCTTCGTGAGCACTCAGCTCCGTTAATTTAGAGGTGCACCTCCGAGCCTGTGACCTTCATGATACCTGCGGTGATACACAGAGAATGTAATGACTAATGGTCTGAAATGAAGGTGACTATAAATAATAGGTAAACAGCAGACGGTAGAAATACAAGTCACAAAAAATGTTATTTGTATTGTTGCTGTAATTATCTTTGAAGCAAGATTTAAAGATGCATAAACGTGACAAGACTGTTCTGTTAAAAACAGTTCCGCTTTTAAAAGTATATTTTGAGACACCTACGGTTTGTTCTGTTCTGCTCCGTCTAGCTTTTTAAATGCAAGAATGTACTTTGTGTGAATGGCCGTTTACTTAGCACTGTGTAGCTCTCTTTTTCTTCCTCTGAAAGGATATAATGGTATCAAGGTCATAGCACTGACATAAGTACTTCAAAATGTGATTTTAAGTATATTTCATTACAGATGTACAGTCCCTCTACCTTAATTCTTTACGTGTTTTAGTTCTAGCATTAAATCACAATTTGCCAGTTAGACATGGGTAATGATAGTGATGGGTTCGAGTCCACCTAAGTCGAGTCTAAGTCGAGTCAGAGTCTTTAACCAATCGAGTCCGAGATAAGTCCGAGTCCAAAATGGGCCGAGTCCCAAACAGCCGAGGCGAGTCCGAGTCCAACAAAACTCTATTTATTAGTATCTTAACATTGTTTTAACCTTTACAACTAAACGCAATATCCATTTAAATGTAACAAAAGCAAACACTATTGCATCTTGCCATTTTGATTTTTAATTAATAATTAGTGTCCTGCTTTGCTTAGCAAACTTTAAGTCAATCAACAGAAGTTATGACTGAATTGTGACATTTCAGAGTGAAACCAGTTTTAGAATGTGAAAAATGAAAGGGCGGGACTTGACTTTATTCATCATTAAAGTAAGTGTATAAATTCAAGAGTGGGGGTAAAAGAGTAGGTGAATGGGACCTTAAGAGCAGAAAATGCACCTTTTATCGAAATAAAAAAAACAAGCTTTATATAATTATGATTTAATGAAATATGAATAATCAATTAGTTTGTGTCAGTGTTTGAACCATTAAAGAAGAAACTGCATTTTAATTTCTGGGTTTAAAAAAAACAAACAAAAAATGAATGGATGCCAATGTACACATACCCCTTAGAGATTTTGAATTTTTTCTTGGATGAAAATGAGGCTGTGAGGGATAAACCTAGTCTGTACAATAACACACACTGTGTATAAAAGCCCTACATATATTTTCCATAAGTCACAGGCATTTTATTTTTTAATGCATTTATAGTTGCATTAATTGCAATAAATTACATTATATAAGGAATAATTGATGACGGGCCGTTGAATTATTAGAAAACAATGCACATCGAAGGTGATTTTGGCCCCATAAAAACTATTGCCGCAAAGATGTTAGAAATTATTTTTCTTTGAAGCTAGAAACTGCCACTAATACAAAAGAAAAAAAATAATAAACTAATGTAATAAAACATTCTCAAGCTTACTGAAGGCAAGTAAACTCTCCAAGTATTACTTACAAGCTAAATGATAAATAAATATATTACTCAAATACAAATTAAATCGTTTTGAGTTTCAGATAGCCTATAGTAAAGGCCTCTAGAAATAGCCTACTACAGACATTTCATGAAGTAATAAATGTAAAAATAATCTTCACTGAATACATTAAATATAGATGATTCTTATTAAAGTTAATAAGTGATTCAGTCAAGACCAGTGAGTGATTTTCTCCTTTTCTTTGATTAACATTTATGACGCAGTCGGCAGCTTTTACGCTGTTGCTTTAAGATCTGATGCATATGTGGCCGTAAGTGGTCAGGAGTTTGGGATATTACCAATAATAAGAGAAATCCTATAGTCGACTACGCCACCCGGAATACACAACAGCCCTAAACAAAGGGACACAGGTTCATTGCCAAAAGGCAGAGTGAGCATAATGGGTAATAATAATAATAATAATAATAATAAGTATAAACAAGTCACTTTATTAACATACACTTGATAAAAAAAATTTTTTTTTTAAAACATACAACACTTCACACCAGGTCTCAATACATCACACGTCTTTACCAGTAACTTATAAAACCAGTACCATACAATGAGAAAATAAAGGGGGAGGTGGCCAACAAAGGTCCCATATTGTACACCTTTCTGGAGTTTTGTTTTAGTTTTGATGTCCTTAAGAAGATATATTTGCGGTATAAGTACCAAAAACCATCTCAATATATTTTTACAGCTCCTCTCCCAGGAGCTCTGCTGAGAACAGGTCGATTTTGGCCTGTCTAATTAATATTCATGAGCCTCTCTTCTGATTGGCCTGTTGTTTTCTGAGTGATGCACGGCCAGTCCAACCACAGGTAACTAGGGTCAGTGATGTCACAGCGCTAGCTGGTGGCAGCAAAACAAAGTGGAGGCGGCCCATTCAAACCAGCGCAGATTCGGCTACATAAGGAGCTTAAAATATCATCTTGTTGTGATATCATCGACGTAATACAGCCTCAAATTAGACATTTGATCGCATATCTGCTGCCACTGTCAGACAAAAAACCAACGACAGCTGTGGCTAAACGCGATAAAACGAGCAAACTGGACAGAAACGATTGTCAAAAATGCTCGCGTTTGCAGCGCACACTTCTTATCAGAAAAGGTTAAATAAAGTATTTTATTTTGTTGTTATGGGCGCGTCTACAGATTTCTTGCCATATGTCTATGTTTCTTGCATCTCACGATTATGTCGTGTATGAAATAATGTTTGTGTGCATGTGTGTAAAACAACAAACTGACGATTTCTATATAATCATTTGTAATTGTATATACATTGTTGTGATTAATTGTGGCTGGAACAATAATGTAGCTGTAAAAATAGTTGCCTGCTGAAATTGAAATGTATATACATCTTCATCATGACTAGATAGACACGGTGAGTTTGTCTTTACTATACACGTTAGATGTGATCCACCTCATAGTAACAATCCTGTCAGATCGTCCATCCTTTGAGTGAGAGTGTAACGTTACATGTCGGCCAATCTGGTTTCGTGGTTAAAGTTAACCTTTTCGACATGTTTCCACGATGTTGTCTGGGGGTTTGCAAAAGGAGAGTGGGACTGTGGGCGGTACTCGGGGTGGTGACTGAAGGCGGTGACTGTGTAGTTCTGACGTCAACTTTTTACGGAAGTCACAACGGTTCGTGAAAAATCACAGCTACTTTAAGCAGACTGTGTGCATTTTACTGCGGACTGACTGTTTTGAAACTTATATGGAAGTTACATAGCCCTTAGACCTCAGTTATCATGAAAAAAGCCAGGAAATTTCAGTTTTGACAATATGGGACCGTTAATGGTTATTTTAGGGTTTTAGGCATTATGATTAAGCAAAGTAATAAAACTGGACATAACTTTACATAGCAATCGTTAGTAAGTGAGTCATGTTAACTTGAAATGTATATGGTAGTTACATAGCACCTAGACCTCAGTTATCATGAAAAAAGACAGGAAATTTCAGTTTTGACAATATGGGACCTTTAAGAGAACTTAAGCCAAAGAATTCGGCAATCGTATGCTGACTGAGAGGTGCGTTATTCTGTCAGCATGCTTTCGGTGTGTGCACAGAAACCCATCGGCTTTCAAGTACTGGTCAAGACATAAAAACACATGCAAATACTGAATATCACTTTTGTGATAATGCATTGAGTCAGTGACATTTCCGTCAACTGTCCCTGGACTAGGTTGGACTCTGACATATTTTCCGAGTCCAAAAGACTCGAGTCCGAGTCAAGTCCGAGTAAAAATGCATCCGAGTCCGTGACAAGTCCGAGTCCTTTAAAAAAACTGTACTTGAGACCGGACCCCAACTCTAGGTAATGAGTAGGACAGACAGTATTAAAACTTGAATGAATGGTGATTTCTGTGGTAAAACTCTACTCTAAAGACTACGTAAAAGTACTATTAAAAATATTATTCAGATAGAAGTAATATAATAATAGGTATTATTTTAATATAAAATTATACTGGAATATCTGGAATATATTTTTGTATGAAATATTGTATGTATCTTCTTGCACATGGAAAATATGTTAAAATAATATATACAGTAAATCTCTGACTTCATCCTAATGATTTCATAATTTCAATAATTTAATGAATCCAATACGCCAGTGTCAGAATCAAATCAAGACATTTTAATGTTTAGTCTTTCCTTCAAGAAGGAATGTCTGTGACTCTGAGGTTGGTTGGTTGGTTGGTTTTTATTGTGTGTGTGTGTGTGTGTGTGTGTTTGTTTGTTGTTTTTTGTTTTGTTTTTTTGCAAAGGCCTAAAAAGAAAAGCAGTATTCAGTGTGTGAGGCCAAGGATTCATTTTGTCATAAAAAAATTCACTTGAGTAACTAAAAAAAGTACCTCCATTAAACTCTTTTAAAAAAACATCCTTAAAATTTTTCCTTAAAATTTGCTTAATTAGCTAAACATAATGGAGGAAACATCCTTACTACCAGCTTCTAGTGCTAATGACACTTAATCTGTCTTAAGACAGTTTTCATTCATACCTCCTAACATCAAACTACGGTCTAACGTGCTGGTTTATTAACTAGATCATGATCAAGCCTTGACATAGGTTATGATTAAATATATTCCTCACAGCCAAAACTAACTAACTAGACTAGGGCAACATAAATCTTTTCTTAATGATTTCCCATTCTCTGTATATTTGTCATCACTTTAGACAGGGCCCTTGAATGAATGGTGATTCAGTGGTAAAACTCTACTCTAAAGACTACGTAAAAGTACTATTAAAAATATTATTCAGATAGAAGTAATATAATAATAGGTATTATTTTAATATAAAATTATACTGGAATATCTGGAATATATTTTTGTATGAAATATTGTATGTATCTTCTTGCACATGGAAAATATGTTAAAATAATATATACAGTAAATCTCTGACTTCATCCTAATGATTTCATAATTTCAATAATTTAATGAATCCAATACGCCAGTATCAGAATCAAATCAAGACATTTTAATGTTTAGTCTTTCCTTCAAGAAGGAATGTCTGTGACTCTGAGGTTGGTTGGTTGGTTTTTATTGTGTGTGTGTGTGTGTGTGTGTGTTTGTTTGTTGTTTTTTGTTTTGTTTTTTTGCAAAGGCCTAAAAAGAAAAGCAGTATTCAGTGTGTGAGGCCAAGGATTCATTTTGTCATAAAAAAATTCACTTGAGTAACTAAAAAAAGTACCTCCATTAAACTCTTTTAAAAAAACATCCTTAAAATTTTTCCTTAAAATTTGCTTAATTAGCTAAACATAATGGAGGAAACATCCTTACTACCAGCTTCTAGTGCTAATGACACTTAATCTGTCTTAAGACAGTTTTCATTCATACCTCCTAACATCAAACTACGGTCTAACGTGCTGGTTTATTAACTAGATCATGATCAAGCCTTGACATAGGTTATGATTAAATATATTCCTCACAGCCAAAACTAACTAACTAGACTAGGGCAACATAAATCTTTTCTTAATGATTTCCCATTCTCTGTATATTTGTCATCACTTTAGACAGGGCCCTTGACAGTGCATCTGAAAGTCATTTTCCACTTATTTATGACAAACTACCTGAGTTGTTAGCAGTCTATTGTTCACTCCAGAACTTTCCAATTCACTTTATCATTGACAAAAGTTTAATTCTCCAGTTTAGAAAGACAAAGTAGTTTCGCATTTTCTTGTAAACAGTGGATTACAAACCTGATGCAGCTTATGCGGAGAGACTTATCATCTTATTGTCTCTGTGTAGCATATATTTGAAGGTTAATACTAAAATGTGATGAAAGTGAAGAAGACAGGGAAAGGGGAGAATTATTTATGAAAAAGCAAAACAAGACTAGTGAGAGGGAGAAGGAAGACCAAGGGTGAGTGTAAGGAGAAGGGAATAGAAAGATAATTGCAGACAGTGGAGGTCACAACAGGAGTCTGACCTCTGACAAACCCTTTCAGCCCATAGTAACAGACTGCAAACTGTTACCTTCACAAACTGTGCTGTATAAACAACTTGTTTTCCTTCGCCCAGGGTTCAGACAGTTGGTTCTGTGGATGGTGGGAGAGGGAAAATAACAGTAATTATGTTTGAATCAGCCTGAGAGCTGTTATTAGCCCCCCCAATTATTTTTGCAGTCCATTCACACCATCCAAAATTTATACATTCACTCATAATGTCAGGGTTTTTTCTACCCATGTTTGTGAAACTGTGCAGAGCTAAGGTCAGTCATTAAATGCAAGGAAGAAAATACCTCTCAGTGTGTGTATAAATTTTGCTCATTGTTTGATGTGTGGACAAAGATATGTATGGAGGCCTTCCCCTGGTGTCCATCCTTCTGAATTTCACTGTCAGAAAAATGAAACGTTTGTTATATTTTTGAAGATGTTTCATTGCGATGACCTTAGTGCCCCCAGCTTCTATTTGGCCTTAATTTTGCATATTTGGCATATATTGCATATATGACATATTTGTCCCTTTAATACACATTTCTGTTCATATCTTGAATGGCTCAGTGGTGCACACCTCAGATTAAATGGATTGTGAATGATGAGCATTGAAGGAAAACATCAAAGGAAGGTGCAATGACCATCAAAGTAGAAATGAAACAGTTGGATTCTCATTTGTTTATTCCTGTAATATCTCCAGCTGTGTGTTCGTAGAAAACCCTGTCCCCCTTTAGTTATTTTGAAGCCAAAAGGGAAGTAGCTTTTTTGTTGTTTATGTACACTCTAAAAAATGCTGGGTTATTTTTTTTAACCCAAATGATGGGTTCAGCCATTTGGGTCATTTTATTGGGTTGTTTTTAATATTTTTACCCAGGTGCTGGGTTATATTTATAACCCGAATGTTGGGTTCAGCTTGTTGGGTCATTTTTTGGGGGGTTATTTTTTATATTTTTACCCAGGCGCTGGGTCATTTTAACGCTGGGGTATTTTTTTCTACCTAACCGCTGGGTTGACCCTGTCTCCGGTGAAACTTCTCAACAATGCTGCTGAGCACAGGCTTTTTAAGTCCACAGGAGAGCCTCCGATTTGGTGCACTCTTTCAGGGAAATAAAGGTTTGTATACATTTTATTTCATTTATAAAGTCTTTAATGTGGTGTAAATTATATTATTTTACGCAACGCAACATAAGGACGAGATGTCAGTCAGCAGCAGTCATTTCGCTCTGGAAACACTGAGTGTAAGTTCATTTGATGTTAAAATATGTTCTCTAATCTCAGTACTGTTTGTTTTGGGGCAGGTTTTGCAGTCAGTCACGCCATCTCTCAGCTACGAGTGAAATGCGAACAGCAGCCCTTCACCGGCTCAGATTTCGGTGACACACCAGCACGAGAATTAGCACGATTTCGGTAAAAAGCGATTATAGAGAACAGTTGAATACACTTAAATTAAAATGCTACTTTTAAATGTGCCTTTTTATTTCTAAAATTCTTGTTAAACGAGTTTAAATGCATGTAATATTGTAAACTATGCTGTATTCACCCAAATAAATTCAATCATCTTTCATCTTTTGATTATTGCTGTTGCCTATAGTAATTCTGTGTGTGATTTTTCATTTCCAGCCCATTTTAAGCCAGCAATATAATAATTTTTAAACATTAGATTACTTAAATTAATCAACCCAGCATGTTGGTTAAAAATGTTTAACCCAACCAGCTGGGTCAAAATAACCCAGCATGTGTTCTGTCCAATATTTACCCAGCGCTGGGTTGCCAAATAACCCAAGTTGTGTTGTTTTTAACCCAGCATTTTTTAGAGTGTAAGTAGCAGCCATGGTGTGTTTGCTCCACCAAACAGTTATACTTATCGTGTTTCCTACCTGTACATGTGTTCTTATCTTACACTCTAAAAAATGCTGGGTTAAATACAACCTAGTGTTGGGTAAAACAGGGACAAACCCAGCAATTGGGTTGTTTTGACCCACCGGTTGGGTTACTACCCAGAAGGTTGGGTTAAACATTTAACCCAACCGCTGGGTCAAAACAGCCCAATTGCTGGGTTTGTCCCTATTTTACCCAGCACTCAGCAATTGGGTTGTTTTGACCCACCGGTTGGGTTACTACCCAGAAGGTTGGGTTAAACATTTAACCCAACCGCTGGGTCAAAACAGCCCAATTGCTGGGTTTGTCCCTATTTTACCCAGCACTGGGTTGTATTTAACCCAGCATTTTTTAGAGTGTAGTAAATCTAAAATTCCTGGTAGGTATAGGGAAATATGTAGTTAAGGAACATGGCTTCCAAACATCATTAATTGTTCTGTGGTTTCTGCTTAGAAATGTTTATGTTTATCTTCTTATCTCACTACACTCTAAAAAATGCTGGGTTAAAAACAACCCAGTGTTCATCGAGTGTTCACTTTCAGCGCTGAGGAGTGTTGAGAAAAGAAACCTTGCAGGAGAGGCTATAGCCTCCCTTCTGATATCAACCAATCATCACAGAAATGTAAATTATGTGATATTAGTTTGAACGTCTCCCGCTGCGCTGATAATGTACCAAGTACTTATGATGAGTAGCGATATTGAATATTTGATCGCCAACAGATTTACCAAGCTGTCATTCAAACAGTATATATACAAATTTTAAAAAAGGGGAAAACACGCCTAACTGGATATCGACTACAGCAGTCATCTTAATTAAATAGCACAACAGGCAGCTCTCTTTTAACAGACTTTAAAGAAGGGGTGGATGTTTGTTTCATGTGATAGGCCAGGTAAGTGAAGTTATATTATCTTGCTGTATGCGTGTCGTTTTCTTTACGTTTTCTCACTAAAAGCAACCAAAAAAGCCATTTCAAAGTGGTTAAGCAAATAATAATAATCGGCAGGGATCCCAGACCAATGCAAGTGTGCCTCCTCGGTTTTAAAACCCACGAGCCGCCACTGGTTATGCAAGGCAAAAGTGTTTCCAGCGCGAAACGACCGCTGCTGATGCAGCTGACTGACATCTCGTCCTTATATTGCGTTGCGTAAAATAATATAATTTACACCACATTAAAGACTTTATAAATTAAATAAAATGTATACAAACCTTTATTTCACCGAAAGAGTGCACCAAATCGGCGGCGGCGCTGAGAACCGCTCTCTCCTGTGGACTTAAAAAACCTGTGCTCTCAGCAGCTGCATTGTTGAGAAGTTTCACCGGAGACAGGGTCAACCCAGCGGTTAGGTCGAAAAAAATAACCCAGCATTAAAATGACCCAGCGCCTGGGTAAAAATTTTAAAAATGACCCAATAGACTTGATCGGTGTCGCGTCATAGCTGTGTGGGCGGAGTCGGCGTGAGGAAAACAATCTTTCCCCCTCATTGGAAAAGCATGGTGTTGACTCAGAATGGCCTACATAAAATCATTTCTGCCGCTCGACAGAGCAACATACGTAGAAACACTAAGCCATATTGGGTCGGACTATCCATACGGTATCTGTGACTGGACAAACGACCCAACGGTGTCGTTTCCCGACATTTTAGTTACCTGATTGCATCTATAGGCAAGAGACAGCTTACTACAAGCCTATACTTGACGGCTTGTGAAAGTAAACATTTGTCGTTTTGTATTGCTTCATTTTAATAAAGTGATAAAGACTTGAGTAAAAGCCTGTCGCACTCTTTTATTGATATATTAAAAAGAACTTTAACATTGACAAAACAGGTAACATTAAGGTCCACAGAAGCACCTTGAAATGTGCAGCGTTATTCTATGTGGTGTGTGCTAAGTATAGCCTAATCATTTTCACAAATACATGCCGTAAAATAAAAAGATATAAAATAACATGAAAATATCCCTTACGAAAATTAACCATGGTTACAACCAAAAAAGAAAAACAACGTTTTGCTACACTAACCATAGTTTAACCATGGTATTTGTAGTAAAACTGTGGTTATAGGCTACAATTGGTAATAAAAACGCCAAAAAAAACATGGTTGGCCTACTATACTTTTACTATAGTAATAGGCCTACCACTGCTAATTTTTGTAAGGGATTGTGTATAATAATATGAATATCAGGGAGTGAGATTTCTTTGATTGTGATGCGAAGGAGGGTTACTGTAAGCACCAACAGAACTGGGTTGCGGTGCAGGGGGACGGGACTAATGACCCCCTCGATCATCGCAAGGTAAGTAGTAGTGTAACCTATCTGGAGTGCATATAAATATGAATATTAAGCTTGATATGTTTCATACATTGTATCCATAATTACTTTCGGAGTTCTGATAATGTGTGCTACCTGCTCAGTGCTACCTCCGGTAGTCCGTTTGTTTATTTGGCATATAAATCTTCAGATCGTTTTTTTTTTTTACTTATTAGAGGTACAGAACGCCACGCAGCAACTTTTCGACATTGCACCAAGCAAAAATCAATCTAAATCATCACAAAAAGTAAAGATCAAGCGCCTATCAAGGTCTTCGTGCGTTTATTTTCCCCCACGGCATAAATGGTTATGACTTTTTGTGGGCGTTCCCAGCAATACCGAACAAGTCTATAAAATGACCCAACAAGCTGAACCCAGCATTTGGGTTAAAAAAACTAAATAACCCAGCACCTGGGTAAAAAATATTAAAAACGACACAATAAAATGACCCAACAGACTGACCCAGCATTTGGGATAAAAAAAATAACCCAGCATTTTTTAGAGTGTAGTTAAATATGCCAGTCCCTCTTCATGATTACCAGTAGTTCATCCGGACTCTGTTGCTTTGTGTATAACATTCCACTATAACAATCAAACAATGGTCACAGCATTCACACGGTAGAGTCAAGAAACTAACAGAAGTGTTAAACCTTTGTAATATTAAATCATTCGATCAAGCTTTCAAGCTCTAAAGGATATTAAGGGCCAAAGCACACCTCTGGGGCCAAGGGAGAATGGTGCCAATCTTCCAGAAAATTTCTTGCACTCTGCTAGACTTTCATCCTGTGACTAATCATAGCGGTCTCTCTCTCTCTCCCTCTCCATTACTCGCCCACACCATGTTTCGAGTATCCAGGTCTTTTTTATAGAATTTTACTGAGTATTTGTTTCATTTTGATGTTCTACCGCTAAGTGTTTGAAATACTTCAAATACTAGGGTTAGAGTTAACCCTAATCTGCCAAATATATTGTATATAGTCTATATTTGTATGCGACTATCCTAACTATTCTAATGTTGCTTTACTCATTCTGTTTTTCTGTTACAAGCAGTACTTAACCTTAAGCAAATCACAATGTGTGGGCTGTGATGTCTGCTAGACAGATGCTCTCTACATGGAAACATCACAAGTCTGGCTTGGCTTTTCTCCACTGGTAATGAGTTCATATATTGGTGGAAGGTAATGTCTGCTTTCCCAGTGTGCTGAAAACCAGCTGCTGCGCAAAATTGTGGAAGTGAATGTAATCTTCAGGAAATTGGCATCTTTTTTCCAACCTCTCTGAAAACAGCAGAGAGCTCAGCAGCCAGCATCATTCTTATTGCCAGGCACCATTTATCTTATAGATTTTAAACAGAGCGACTACATAACATCCATTAGGAGATGTATCTCATACCTCTATGCATTACTGCTAATTTTAGTGTCGTAATTGAGTTTATTCTCCTTTCATCAGTCATCTTCTGGTGGTGGGCTTCATCTACCCACTCAAAGGATGCGTCGCTTCATCTGTGACGAGATGAGCTACGCATTATCAAGCCCACAGAAAAGTTCACTTGGTGTCATCTGCTTTGAATCAAAAAACATGTTTGGCTCCAGAAATGAGGAAGAAATTGTCATACTCTTCCCACTTCGGTCTCCACTTTTTCAACACCATTATGGACAACAATTCAGTGGAAACGAGACCAAAACCATGTGTCACCTGAACAGTCTCCATTCTTGTGCTGTGGCCTTCTGTAATGACCTGTCCAGCCTTTTATTCCCATCCCAGTTACTGTAACGGCACAGACTTATTTACTGTTCTGAATCATACGCTCTGTTGAGTCTCAATACATTTTGTCATCTATTAATAGAGACCAGTGCCTTTTACAGAATAACCGTCGCAAGTGCTAACACCTTTAAACGTTCTGTTAATTATTTAAGGAAAGTTTCTTGTTTATGTATACATGAGAAAAAGAAGTTCAAAAATCAAGTCATCTGAGGTATGATTAACCAACCTGTTTTTCTCTCTCTTCCTGTGTTTTCTAGACAGCTCAGACGGTGTTGCTGGTTGTCACTGCCTTCCTCATCTGCTGGATGCCGCACCACATTATCGCTATGTGGGTAGAATTCGGCCAGTTCCCATTGAATGATGCTTCTTTTGCGTTTCGCATAATCTCTCACTGCCTAGCCTATGGAAACTCCTGTGTCAACCCCATTCTTTATGCCTTCCTCTCTGAAAACTTCAGAAAAGCCTGCAAGCAGGTCTTCACGTGCCACTTCTTTTACTCTCCTCCGCCCGTGGAGAAAGTGGTGCGCATTCGCATGGAGAACTTCTCCATGACACATTCCACCACTAACATGTGACTCAAAACATTTTAGAGGTATCGGCACTGTTAAAAACATTTCTGTTGTTGTCTCTGCTTCATGCTGTGCTGTCATGGATTACATTTCAAGGTTTGACTGACAAGGACAGTAAAAATGAAGTTACCTTGAGAAGTAAAACCAGATATAATATCTCAATCCATGTTTACTAAAGGCATTTGCCAATAACTATTTAAGTGTAAATAGTGTTTGTCAATGAAATGTTTTTACATATTTATGGTCACTGTTAACTGTATTATTGTTATTGAAAATAATTAAAACTTATGTAGAGATACATTTAAATATATAATTACTACAATTATACTTGATATGTTTGAGAGAATCACTCTAAAAGAGCATGTTTGTGAAGGAACTGTGCTGTCTGAACACCTTTTTGCATAGTGTTTATGTTGTCTCAGTTTAAACATGCCATACATTTTCATTCTTACTTGTATGCTGTATGTGCAGTCTTATGGTTATATATCTGTTATGAAAATAAAATATTATTGAAGGTTACCCCTTTTAAGAATTCAAATAATAAAAATATCAAATTCAATGAACAATAAAATATGTTTAATTTTCTGGTCCTTTAAGAGCAAGTTAGAGTGGGTTATTGTTTAAAGAAGATGTCGCTATCTTTATCCCAGTGCTTATGGTTAACTGTTTGACATACCGGAGATCGTCCTAAACAAAAGACCAGTGGAAACTCTGTGTGTGTGTCAATCTCTCACCAGTCTATTACTCACGCCTCTCTGTGAGATACCAGGGCCCTCATTTATCAACAGTGCATACGCACAGATGTGTGCGTAATGAGTGCGTAAGCACAGTTTCACGTAAAGTGTGTGATCTACCAACTTGTACTTATATGTAGGAATGTGTGTAAATATAAGGACAAAATAAATAAACTTTTCTACGCACTGTTGATAAATGAGGCCAATTTTTTCAGTTTGCATAACTTTGGAATGACTGATTCCAAGTGCACACTGGTAACTTTTTCTTCTTCTTTTAAGTATATGATGTGTATATATTTGAACATATCTGTAAATAATGCTATATTTCACATAGTGTCAGCACTATAGGTCTGGCAGTCCACCGTGATAAGAGATTTATCTTACAGTTTTAGACTGGGAGAACTTGCAGGTGAGAAGCTTGGGAAAATATCCAGAAACTGGTGCTGCTAAATCATGCTCAGACAAATCATTAATAACAAAGTTAACCTGTTCAGACAATGTCAATTTGAACAGACATGCCTTTTCCCCAGTGCTTTTCGTTCAAATCACAAATAGAAGCTGCTAAATCAATCAATTGATTGCGTCATATATCACACACTGAACATTGATTTTATTAGTAATTCCATAACTTTTGTCCAGTCGTTAAAATTCAGTCAGATTATCATCAAATTGATTATCATTTATGACTGCATTTAGTGGTGAAAAAAATAACAAATTATTGCCCCTGAAACATAATTTGGATCACTAACAACTGCAAATACTCAACCTTCTTCTCTATACATTTACACCAAATATCTAAATTGTGAAAAAAGCAGATGGTGAGCCCCAAGTAGCCCAAACATTATTTTTTAAACACTTCATTCAACAAAATGATCTCTTTGCATTTCTGGTGAACCAAATATACCTTTAAACAAATGTAAAGTGCACTCTCTAACCCAAAAGTAAAGCATTTCAAAGTCAAAAATGTGCTACTGACAAAGTCAATAACATTAAGAAGCACTGTCCAAATACATTTCAACGTAGGTGTAATGGTTTGTCTGTCCTTCAGGCATTAGATAAAGCCTAGAACTCACAAAATGGACTTGACGAAAATATACAAGTGTACTTAATGAGGGAGTAGTTCTGTTTGACCAGGTTGCTTTTTCTTTAAAATAAGCCCATCAGGGCAGCTCACAGCTCCGTTTATGTCTTCTCTAATCAATGTTATGAAAGACCCTCTGCTCAATAACGCTGCTGCAAAGTTCGAATTTATCTCATGGCAACCCTGCAGTTGTGCGGTAATAATAAACAGTTGGTAGTGAAGCATACAGCCTCACTTTAAGACCTCTCTATCACATTTATTCCCATTAAGCAAAAGATAGCTATACCAGCACTGAAACAACAACATCACATCAACCAGCAAAACGGGAAGTTGCAACTTTGCCATTTAAATGTGTTTTGGTCTTAGCAACACTTGTGCCTTCTTTAAATTAGGCTGTTTGCTGTAAGATTAATTGTTCAGTGTCAAATACCTCAAATAATGGTACGGCCTATAAGCCCACACATAACGGTGGGAGGTTCATGGCAAACATTTTCAAATTACAAAACAACATTCAGCCATCTGCATTTGTGTTTAAGCTGTCTAACACAGAAATGTAAACAGAAGCTTCAGGCCAAAATGTTCTTAAATGTTTAGTGAAGCAATATTTAATTCCAAACCTGTATGACTTTTTCTTCTGCAGACCACAAACTGTTCTTGTGCAAACAATGAAAGTCAGCAGGGTCCGAAATAAAACTGAATCTGACTGGTTTTCATTATAGAGGCAAAAAATAATGACAATAATAATTAAGAATATCTTGGGTTCAGCAGAAGCAAGAAAATCATACAGGTTTGGAACAACATGAGGGTGAGCAAAGCTGTGTCAGAAATCACAAAATATATGAAATAAGTAGCATGTCCAAATTCATGGTATTCATAAAACGGGCGAAAGGTGAATGCTACCTGTGTGAATGGCAGTAAAGCACTGCATTTGACACTGTAGGTCACATGACAATAACAGCACGACAAATGTAAATTCAGATTACATTCATACTATATAGAACATCTTCAATAATGTAATTAGACCTACTTATTCAAAAGTAGTACCATATTACAGAGTATGCAATTTCGGACACAGCCTAACTGATGATAGAATTTGCATTTTGGGTGAACTAGCCCTTTAAGATGTCTAATACAAATGTGAAAAGAAACCTTAGGCCAAAATGTTCTAAATGTTAAGCCCTTTAAAGGTTCAGTACAACAAATATACAAAGAACTCTTTCATTCCAAAAATATATATTGTTGTTCTTGTACAGAAAATATCTTAGGCAGGTCCATAATAATAAAGAGAGAATGTCTTTGTGTCCTACAGAAGAAGTTCCCGTGATGGGACGATGACCACAGCGCGAATGTTTCTCTCCGAGTTTGTGAAGGGCTCCTCTTGCCTGTCCGCTTGCAGCCTGTGGATGATGGGAAGGAGGTAAGCGAGAGTTTTTCCGCTTCCTGTCTCCGCAGCACAGAGAATGTTGCGTCCTTTTAGTATTTTGGGAATGGTTTGCATCTGGACTGTGGTGGGGTGAATTATATTCTGACTATATAAAGTCTCGACCAGTTCTGGACAAATATTAAAGCAATTAAATGTCTTTTGGGGGACGGAAGCACTGCCATCACCCTCGTCCTTCTGCTTGAGGACAGATGGTGGAGCACTTTGGATGCTGTTTATGGAGAAGTAATCCCCTAATGCTTTGTTACTCTTCCATCCCTTGGATGTCAGAACCGGTTGTTCAAATTTCCCAAGTGTATAGCCGACAGACTGGTTTAGCTGCGGGTTCTTGCTCTTGATCAACAGTCTTCCAGGCTTGACTGTTGGCAGCTTGTCAAACTTCTTGCTTTGCATCTGTTTGATGTTCTCTATACGTTCTTGCATGCGTCTCGGGATGCGGATCACCACAGGCTGTGAGCCAGCGGTTGTCACTCTGCGTACACAAGCGCTAACGCCCGCGATCTGTCCCCAGCCGAGCTGCGAACTAAAGAGTTTGGAAATGAGAAAGGCGACGCGTCCGATCTTCACTGACTGCATTGTACAAACGAGGTAATTCCACAGCACACGCGAAGGTGAATATCGGATATCCCGTTTAATATGCAGACATATTTAAGAATAATATTTTATGTGACAAATGAGAGAAAACACTGAACGCACACGCGCCCATGCGTTCAGTTCGTCCGGTCGCAGAATGATGACGTTTGTGACGCCAAAATTAAAGCCCGTGGCTCAAACCTGCTACTCTTATATTTCTACGATATATTTATTACATTTAACAAGCGAATCAGATTATGGAAGCAATAACACAGGATGTTGCTCGCAATACAACGTTTCAAACCTTGTCTATAATAGTACAATCTAGAATTGGTAGGCTATTTAGAAAGATTAACAAATAGTGAAGGCATAACAAGTTTATGATTAACTCAATTATTTATTCTAGGGCGTTGACTGATTGTGTTGAAATGTCAGATTATTTTAATTATCTAATACACTTTTGATTAGAGAGGGCTTTTAAAATATATCTTTATATGGCAGAGATTATTATGCTATTGTTTTATTTGAATACCATATCCAGCATAGTGAGATAATTATACATTTAGATTTGCTTTAAAATATTTTTTAAAAAGAACACATTTAAATTCATAGTTATCATTCTAATATTTAATATTTTGTACAAATCATATATTTTATACATTCTAAACCAAACTTTTATTATTATTAATAATATAAAATGTAATGCTATTGATATCAGAAAATCAATTGATTTATGTAATAGATATCATATTTATAGACTAATAGCTGATCTGGCAAATAAATAAATTGCTGCAAGCAGTATTTCAAGCTAGTTCACCCAAAAAATGAAAATTCTGTCATTAATTACTCACCCTCATGTCGTTCCGTAAGACCTTCGTTCATCTTCGGAACACAAATGAAGATATTTTTGATACAAGCTCTCTGACCCTCCCATAGACAGCAAGGGTCCTTACACGATCAAGCTCCAGAAACGTAGCAAGAGTATCACATACATTAACAACATATGCAACGTATGTACGCGGATACGTTGTTTACATCGTGATCTGAACGTAAACAACATATCCCCATTCACATTGCATACGTTGTTTACGTATGTGATATTCTCCAAAATGGTGCTATAAAATGATGCGGAGGAGACAAATTGTTGAATAAAGACGTTTTTTTTTCTTTGCGCACAAAAAGTATTCTCGTAACTTCATAAAATTACGATTGAACCACTGAAGTCACATGGATTATTTTAAGGATCTTCTTGCTACGTTTCTGAGCCTTGATCGTGTTAGGATCCTTGCTGTCTATGGGAGGGTCAGAGAGCTCTCGGAATTCATCACAAATATCTTCCATTTGTGTTCCGAAGATGAACGAAGGTCTTACGGGTTTGGAACGACATGAGGGTGAGTAATTAATGACAGAATTTTCATTTTTGGGTGAACTAACCCTTTAAAGTGCAATTAGCCTGCTACATGGACTATCCCAGATACAGAACCTGGGGAGCTATACCTATAATTATGCCTAGTGTCACAGCTTTGACTTCCATTCTTCATTTCAAAGGAAGATGTTTGATGGCTTGAATGGGCTCATAAGCCTAAATGATTTAGACCTTACTCTACATAAAAGTGGTTTTATGATGGCATGAATGAGCTGCTGTGAAAGATTCAAATAGAGGTGCAAAAGTGCATATAAATAATGTTCTTTATTCTCAGACATTGATTAATTATATGGAAATTCAATAATTTCAGATCCATTTAATAATCTGATCAACTTTTATACAGGGGTCTGAATAGCAATTATGACATGAGATTTTTGTATTTATCTGATTTAAAACATGACATGTACATTTAAATCTATGTTTGAGGCATTATGACTTACACAAACACAGACACAACTGACAGTTAAAGGTAGAAATGTTTACCTACACAATATGCACTCTTTCAGAAAAAAAGATACAAGATCTGTCACTGGTGTGGTACCTTTTGAAAAGGTTTACCTTTGTACCTAAAATTACATCTAAATGGTTTGCATAAAGTATGAAAAGTTTGAAAGAGTACTGCCCCAGTGACAGCTTTGTACCTTTTTTCTGAGGTTGCAAATTCATTTCAAGGAATGTGAAATCAACAGTTTACATGAAAATTAGTTTTGTGCCCCTCGGAGGTGTGCCCACTGACCTGCATTCAGATAATCACAGACATTCAGCTGTGTCTGCAAAGGGAGATAAACAACTCCTGGTGTGAGTATTAGAAAGCCAAGTGTGTTCATGAGTCTTTCTCTGTGTGTGTGTGTGTGTGTGTGTGTGTGTGTGTGTGTGTGTGTGTGTGTGAGAGAGAGAGAGAGAGAGAGAGAGGGAGGGAGGGAGAGAGAGAGAGAAAAAGATAGTGTCATTTTAATCAATAGTTATGTCATAGCCTTTTATTGTTTTTGTTCTCTGTGGAGCCTTTGTCTTTGCTTGTAATGGATACTGAAGGACAGGGAAACTGTTATTGACTGTGTCACTGCTGTGTGTGTGTGTGTGTGTGTGTGTGTGTGTGTGTGTGTGTGTGTGTGTGTGTGAGAGAGAGAGAGAGAGAGAGAGAGGGAGGGAGGGAGAGAGAGAGAGAAAAAGATAGTGTCATTTTAATCAATAGTTATGTCATAGCCTTTTATTGTTTTTGTTCTCTGTGGAGCCTTTGTCTTTGCTTGTAATGGATACTGAAGGACAGGGAAACTGTTATTGACTGTGTCACTGCTTAGTCAATCCTGTCACTTGATCATTGGTTGTTAAAAATGTTAACATTTAATTTAATTTAAATGAAATTAATTAAATTTTTAAGTTTTTTGTTTTTGTTTTTAAGTCTATCTTAGATATGGCAGTCCCAAATTATCACAATTTTCAAAATTCAGCAAAGTTTAAATATATTTAGTTATTTTTTTTATTCATTCATTCATTCATTCATTCATTTTAGAATATTTAATGACATTTGTCACTGTGTCAAAAATGTTGTCATAAGAGCAGTGTCACCTTTTTTTTCCTTTATAACCGCACAATCTAAACAGCTTCTTTTAGCCACGAGCCCTGCAATAAATTGGTGTTTCACTTGAGTGTTTTCACTTAGTAGGCTATCAATTGACAGAAGCAAAAATAGCACAGAAATGTTATTGTAATGCAGTTATTTCAATACATGCTCCATCTGCCTCAGTCTCTTTAAAAATGCATAATACCAATGAGAAAAGACAAATGCTATACCCTAACTTTTTTTTTTACAACCAAGCCAAATTTTCTGTCTAATGTGTTTTTTCTTATATTTATGGTCCAGACATCAGATTCTTCTTTGTATTCCTGAGCTATCCGTCTCAGTAATGGCAGGGTTGTTTATCAGGTCTGAAAAATCGTATTGAATATTTATTGCATTGCAGTGCTGTCTTCCTGCAGATGTCAGGTTGTTATTGGTTTCGTTTGCTACATAGCTGCATGTTGGTATCCTGAGTGAAATTTTTATGTTAAAACTAAAAATTACTGAGTCTAGCCTTTTCTGTTACAGCAAATTTGAATTTTCATGTTGTAGGCCTATTTCAATGCAGGTAAAAATGCCCAAGTTGCGCTACAATACCAGGATATGCCTGCCTTCAGACAACTGATGAATGGTGAAATGCCTCAGAAGGAAAATATGCCATGTAGGTACTATTTTCCCCAGTTTTTCATAGAATATTTGACACAGGTGCTGTTTGATATAGATGTAAAATCTTTAATTGTGAAACTAACTTTATCCCAGGTTAACATGATTTTAGGTTATTTTTAGGCAGTTTTTTTTTTGAATAACAGTATTCTCAGTATCCTTCATGAAGTTATAAATGTTGTGCTGCTTTTCTTTCAAGTGGCTTGTTTTTCAATCAGCCACTGATTAAAATCAGATGTGTCCCTGGAGTCCTTAAGTCCTGACTATGGTTTGTCTTGAGAACTTCCACTTATCTCTCCTCTGTCTCATTCTGCTTTCCATCTGCCTTCCCTGGTGGGTTTTTATCAACACTCAAGCTAATTATACGGTCACAGTCTCAGAGAGGGGTGAAGTAACCCATACCGCCACCAGCATTAATTATTTTCTGGGCATAAAATGAAAATCCATTCTTGTATCCAAATAAACAGAGACACAATATTTGGATTCTCTGGGTTCATAAATAATGATATAAAATGGTTGTAGATTACGGGGCAGCTGCAGAAAGAATGGCATTGGATATAAGATCAAATTACACTGATCAAAATGTGTTTCACTGCACTGCACACATTATAGGTTTAAGATGGGTGCATGAGAGAAACACAGTTATGATGTGTGATTTGAATGACAAAATGATGTTGTTTGCAGGAGTATTGTTTTCTTAAGCCTTTAACATCTTGTCTCTGTACTGAGTCACTCTCTAATATTACTTACTAACACTGTGTAGTGAAGCCCCTTAGTCTGATTTGTTTATAGGTGTTTTTCTGCTTTTTGCAATAAATCTTTTTTATTGTTGAACAGCAATAAGACATTAGCAAAAAACTGCCCAGATTAACACTGATGCCTCTGAAAAGGTTTGTTTGTGTTGAGGCTGATAGCAATTACAGCTTAAACCCGGCATCCCCATGAGACGCTGAGCTTTAATGACTGCCTCGCAGTAATGTCTGCTACATCAACACGATGGCTGTTGGGTTACACAGGATAAATTGTGTGCCCCTTCACACTAACAATCCTCCAGCACCTCTCACAACAGCTCTTACCATTCTCTCTCTCAAAAAAAAGGTTTTATGTTGAGCATAAACTAACTCTGCTTGGTTGTGGCTCTTGTTGTAAGCTCCTCGACCCCTTTCTAGCCTTCATTTAATGCTGCAGCCAAATACACGCTGCTTGTGATGTCAGATATAATGCAGCTTGTTCAGCCCAGAGCTTAACGGCTTCCTTGATATCAAAGGGATTTGTACTGTTGTCTGGAGTGTATTGTTTGCTCCTGTATTGCCACGTCTTGTGTCAGAACATTTAGTAAAAGGCTTTAGTGATGAGTCATAATGTCGAAGAATCAATAAAGGTCTTTAATAGGGAATTAGGAAGTGGAAAAATTGCTGGTAGGATTTTGCTTGGAACGTTCTCTGTCAGAAAAGTGCACAAATGTTGACTTGTACAGTATATGATGTATGAATGATGCATATTTCTTTTCTTTTTTCCCATCAGTATAATTTATTGATTTCTCTTTAGACAAATTTCAACAAAAGCTTGTACAATTAGCATTTAACACAATAAATAAATAAATAACAAACATAAATAGATACAAGTAACATTTAACAAATCACACTTTTAAGTACTGTATATAAATATTTGGGGGAAAAATGAATTATAAGTAATAATTCCAATTATAACATTTACAGACATTTTTGCAAAAGGTGTGTTTAAATGTTAAATGTGACTTTTTAATGACTTTTCTGCTGGATGTATTTGATTCACTGAAAAGAACCAAACTCATCAGAGTCACTGTTTAAGAATTAAACTATACCGGGTTGGTTCACTAAAAAGTTATTCATTCGGGAATCAGACTACACTGGTTGTGCTGTATGTTTTTGATTCAATAAAAATAATTGAATCATAAGAGTCATTTGTTTTGTAATCGACCTACACTGGTCACGACACACTGTAGTTTCAGTAGCGTCTTGTGCTTTCACTAAATATTTAGCACAGGAAACACCTGTCAGAGGCCCTGCTGTTTCTACCTAGTAAGAAGTATTTTCTGTGATCCAATCACAAGTGGTCAGCACGAGCACGGGTTTTCAAGGTGGAAACAGAGTCTAAAACATTTTGGGATCAGATCATTGAAACTACATGCAAAGTTAGTCAAAACATGTCATAGATTTAAGTTTGGTATTCCTCCCGCAAAGGTTAACAGAACCAAATGTCATTAATTTCTGGTTTATACATGGTGTATGGGTTTTATTCTCGGTCAGCCACCCCAGTCTCCAGGATCAAGAGGGAAAGACATTGCAATCTGGTGTGTGTGCCAGCATGTCTAGGAACTACAAACTGGATTTGCACAAAATGCTTCAGAAGACCAGTCTGACTAAAGACTGTCCAAGATCTGGATCTACCTTTTTGAGTGACAAAACAAAAGCTTACTGGCCCATCTTTTTCGTTGCTGCTGACACACCCTACAAAAAAGACCAGCTTTGACCAGCATGAATTTCCAAGCTGGTCCAAGTTTCTTTATGCTGGTTAGTGGTGGTTTTGTCAACCAGCATGTTCTTTCTCAAAAAGCCGGTTGACCAGAATAGTTGTGGTTAAAGAAATTGGATTTTTGGGGGGAAGTGCTCTAATCTGTGGTAGAAGTGTGAAGGATGGGCTTTGTGCTGCTGTTTGTAGACCTCACACCTAACTAGCTTGTGTCATACAGTGTGATGGATTCTTCTGCAGTGGCATCAACTCTTCATTTACAGATCGCTGCTCTTTATTCTGACACACTTAGAGTAGTTGTAGTTGGGAGGGTCACAGAATCCCAAGATACGACAATACAATTTCATCGGGGCATTATGCTGGAGGGTTATCGCTGTGATGGTTATGAAAAGTAATGCTGCTTACAAAAAGTGATTTCTCCAGAAAGTGAACAACTGCAAGATGAATGTTAATTTTCAAAGTTCTTACGATATTGATATTTCTGTGGTCGTAAGTGTTTACATAGCAAACGTGTTTATGGCTTTTGTAATTGTCAGAGAGTAGGAAGTAAAAAGAGGGAGAGCAAAGGGGCGGTGGTTCTGGGACATGGTGTAAACTGGACTCAGATGTGCATCCCTGTAAGTCATTCACTTTTCTGTCACATTTTGTTGCCATTTCAATTTTTTTTTTCCAAATCTGACTGACCTGCTGTATGCCTCTGACTTAAATTTTTGTTTTTAACTGCCTGAATTTATATTTTTTTCCTCACTGAAACGTTAATTCCCTTTATTGTTTGTGATCGAACTGCATGCTTGCCAGATTTTTGTGATTGGTTTGTAAAATTTATTGTGGGTGGATTCATGACATTCTGTCTCCAGGGCAACGTACATTAAGGCAGTTATATGTGACAGAACCAAGGTAACAGAACAGAAGAAATCCATCATTACAGTACAGAAGGTGATGTTTCAGTATGTCTTTTAATTGCTTCTTATTAACTTTTGAAAACAATTCACATTGTAGTCAGCTGATGAGATGTTTTTATCTTGAGTGCATTTGAATTTGCTACAGCTTCAGTAAAATACACATTCGTCATGATTTAATTTTTTCAAAAAAGTGTTTCTCAGAGGATATGGTTGAATCAAGTTGAAGCTATTTTTCATTCATAGTTTCTTGCAAATAATCTGTAACAAATCCCTTATCTAGTATGCATAACTTTTATTATTGTTTCCAGTGCTGCGTCCACTTATGCTTTCTCCACATCATGAGCTCAACATATGCCTGGCCCAGTTGTTAATGTGCTTCATAAAGAGCACTTACCTTGAACTTTTTTGTCAGTTCATTTATATATAAGTAAAAGAGGTTTTACTAATTTCTGTTTTCCATAAAAATTGTATTTTGTACTGTTCATTGTCATGCCAAGTTTCAAGACACAACAGAGAGAGACAGAGAAAATCAATGAATTATAATAGAATTTATGCATTTTTCATTAGCATCTTATGTAAGCCTAGCTCAGTGACACTATCATCCATTTTCAGTTATTTATTTAAGTAATTCTTAAAAGATGCATGCAAGGTGGAAGGGTTTCTGTTTGTACAGGAATAGTTTCTCTATGGATTCAAATTAATTAAACTTTTTCTTTGCAAGCAACTTTTGCAGAAATGTGACCCTGGAGCACAAAACCAGTCTTAAGTCATTGGGGTATATTTGTAGCAATAGCCAAAAATACATTGTATGGGTCAAAATTATTGATTTTTCTTTTATGCCAAAAATCATTAGGATTTTAAGTAAAGATCATGTTCCATGAAGATATTTTGTAAATTTCCTACAGTAAATATATAAAAACGTAATTTTTGATTAGTAATATGCATTGCTAAGAACTTCATTTGGACAACTTTAAAGGCGATTTTCTCAATATTTTAATATCAGATTCCAGATTTTCAAATAGCTGTATCTCGACCAAATATTGCCCTATCCTAACAAACCACACATCAATGGAAAGCTTATTTATTCTGCTTTCAGATGATGTATACATCTCAATTTTGAAAAATTGACACTTAAGACTGGTTTTGTGGTCCAGGGTCACAAATATTCTATACACAGTCTTCAGATTAGGCCCTAAAAGGATTACATGTTTCGAAGCAACGTCTCTAAATCTGTTCGATGTGTATATTGAAATGCTATATTAGAGCCATTAGTAATCTGAGTTAGCCTCAGTCTGTCAGTGATGCGGCAGACTTTGTACTGGCTAAAGCAAAGGTCCTGCAGATATAAGATTTGATCAACCATGATGACAGTAAATGCAATTTAACACTCATCTGAAAAAAGACTCGCCTGTCTGATTTTCTTCTTTCTTTTCAGAGTAAATCGATCTTTCAGTTTTATGAAATTCTGTAAAAACTCTGGAGAAAATAACAGAAAAGCATTGTTGCTTTACCTTGACACATGCAAACAAAAGAGTTTTAAACAGCGCAAAAATCTCCTCTGCTGAAAATTACCGTTTGTGACCCTGGACCACAAAACCAGTCATAAGGGTCCATTTTTTTTATTTTTAAAATAATTTTTTTTTTTTTTAGATTTATACATCAGCTAAATAAATAAGCTTTCCATTGATGTATGATTTGTTAGGATAGGACATTGTTTGGCCGAGATACAACTAAATCTGGAATCTAAGGGTGCAAAAAAATGAAGTTTTTATATATTTTCAGTAGGACATTTACAAAATATCTTCATGGAACATGATCTTTAATTCAATTCAATTCACGTTTATTTGTATAGCACTTTTCATGATGCAAATTGTTGCAAAGCAGCTTTACAGGAAATTTCTACATTATATTTAGTAATAGCTTATCAGTGGTGACTCAATTTGGTGTCCATATGGCAGACATGTACGGTAAAAATCAAGCAGTTAGTTAATGTCATGTAATCAAACAGAATGTGAACACTATTAACAGTAATGATTATATGTTGCAATCAAACTTATAGCAAAATTTGGTAGTTTTGTATGTTGTCTGAGAGTTTTCATCATCTGAGGTCTTCTGAGGGGTTGGCATCATCTCTTCTCAGGTGTTCGGTCATCTCTGGTCTTTGTAAGGGCTGGATCCAGACTGAAGCTTGTGTAATTCCTGTGACAGAAACAGAGAAGGAAATAGTGAAAAAATAGCGTAGCTGCAGTTCCAACTAAGCAAAAAATCTTGCAGATTTCCTCCAGTTCAACCCAAGCAAAAGAATGTTAATGTGCATTTGATCAGCCTTAAAGTAGTAATATTTTGTAACTGATAGGAACTTAATAGGTAGCCAGTGCAGAGAATGTAAAATTGGGGTAATATGATCATATTTTCTCTGCATCAGAAACAGGTAGCATGTTCTGTGTCTTGGCAATGTTTCTAAGATGGAAGAATGCTGTTATTGTAACATGGGAAATATGATTTTCAAAAGACAAGTTGCTGTCTAATATAACACCCACATTTTTGACTGTAGAGGAAGTAACTACATCCGTCTAGATGCAAACTGTAATCTACGAGATTCTGTGTACTGTTTTTGGTCCAATAAGTAATATCTCTGTCTTGTCCACACACTCTGTTAGCTTAGATACTTTAGAAGTTTCATCTGGTCTTGTTGAAATATATAGACGAGTATCATCAGCATAACATTGGAAACTAATCCGGTATTTTCTAATAATATTACAGAGAGGCAACATGTATATTGAAAATAGCAGAGGGCCTAGGACAGATCCTTGTGGAACTCCATACTTTACTGGATTTAAAGGGGTCATATGATGCTGCTAAAAAGAACATTATTTGGTGTGTTTGGTGTAATGAAATGTGTTTATGCGGTTTAAGGTTCAAAAACCACATTATTTTCCACATACTGTACATTATTATTTATCCTCTATGCCCCGCCTTTCTGAAACATGTCGATTTTTACAAAGCTCATCGGTCTGAAAAGCAAGGTGTGCTCTTATTGGCCAGATATCCAGAGCGTTGTGATTGGCCGAATACCTCAAGCGTGTGACGGAAATGTTACGCCCCTTACCATATTGTGATGCCCTGTCCATCCGCAGCGACGAGACAAAAACATTAAAACCCATTATAAACGAGGCATTTGTTGCATCCAATGGGGACATAATTACGGATTATAATTACTTATGCTGTCTTTTTACAGCATAAGTCATTATAATCATAAAACATAAAACATAAAACCATGTCTGCATTTGTGATCGGAGAAATGACAAACAACAAGTGCTACTCTATACACTGCTTGGAAGGCCAAACAAAGTAGTTTCACTTTCACAACGAAACAGCATCACACAACGCGGCCTTGAGCGAGCGGAGGCCGGAGGCCTAGAGTCGACTCCTTTGACGAAGGAGTGTCCGGCGGGCCTGCGGCAACCACGTGACGACCCCGGGCTGGACTCCGCTTCATCCACGGTGAAAGCCGATCCGGCGATCACAGCGCAAAGTTGATGTATTTCCTCAGCGACCAGCACGGATCAGCTCTAGGCATGACGAAGTGGATATCATCCTCTTTTGGAAGGCCAAACAAAGTAGTTTCGCTTTCACAAGGAACCAGCAGCGCCTTCACGACATGGCGGCGGCGGCGGCGGCAACAACAATAATACAGCGAGAATAAAAGTTACGCCTTCTTTCTTTGTGTGAACATTTGGGCGGCGTTATGCAAATCTTCCCACATAGTGACGTAGACATGTGGGGGCGTGTTGGAACGAGCCATTTTAGGTAGGCGTGGTTGACTCTTAACTTTTATAAAGAATATCTCATTGGATTTTCTTATGGACTTCTTTATGCACCAAGAGCTTGTAACACTCCAAAGAGAAAGGAAAAATTGATCATCGCATCATATGACCCCTTTAATTGAGATGATTCCCCGTTTAAATAGACAAAGTGATAGTGATCGGAAAGGTAGGATCTACACCATCTTGAAGCCTGCCCTTGAATACCTGTATAGTTTTGTAATCAATCTATGAGTATGTCATGATCTATAGTGTTGAATGCAGCAATTAAGCTTTAGCGTTAGTTCTGGCAGGTCACGTGAGTCAAGCTTGCATCAGCTGATTCTCAGCTGATCACATCTACCTATAGGAATACGACACCTATCGCGGCATTCCTATATAAGCTGTATTCAGTATTATTCAGCAGCTTTTCAGCTTGCTTCGGAGCAAATTAAGCATCGCTGCTCGCAAATCAAACTGTTGCAGCGTGTTTC
>NW_015506055.1:851049-851913 GCF_001515645.1 Sinocyclocheilus grahami | reverse complement strand
CCGGCCGGAGCGATGAGACAAAAACATTAAAACCCATTATAAACGAGGCATTTGTTGCATCCAATGGGGACATAATTACGGATTATAATTACTTATGCTGTCTTTTTACAGCATAAGTCATTATAATCATAAAACATAAAACATAAAACCATGTCTGCATTTGTGATCGGAGAAATGACAAACAACAAGTGCTACTCTATACACTGCTCAAAACTTGCATTTGAATCGTCAGTGGCAAATTCTTTAAATATAAAAAACGTACTTACCAGTCTGTGAGTCAGAACTGCCGGCATTGTAGTCTACTCTACCAGGATCAGGAAACAGTCCTCTATAAAATGTGCTGCACACATCTGAATATTTGGGTTAAACTGTTCTGGAACAGTGTTGTAAATACAACTTAACCACTGATTTCTAGTCGTGTCCTCTTTTGGAAGGCCAAACAAAGTAGTTTCACTTTCACAACGAAACAGCATCACACAACGCGGCCTTGAGCGAGCGGAGGCCGGAGGCCTAGAGTCGACTCCTTTGACGAAGGAGTGTCCGGCGGGCCTGCGGCAACCACGTGACGACCCCGGGCTGGACTCCGCTTCATCCACGGTGAAAGCCGATCCGGCGATCACAGCGCAAAGTTGATGTATTTCCTCAGCGACCAGCACGGATCAGCTCTAGGCATGACGAAGTGGATATCATCCTCTTTTGGAAGGCCAAACAAAGTAGTTTCGCTTTCACAAGGAACCAGCAGCGCCTTCACGACATGGCGGCGGCGGCGGCGGCAACAACAATAATACAGCGAGAATAAAAGTTACGCCTTCTTTCTTTGTGTGAACATTTGGGCAGCGTTATGCAAATCTTCCCACACAGTGA
>NW_015506055.1:833189-850965 GCF_001515645.1 Sinocyclocheilus grahami | reverse complement strand
TGGGCGGCGTTATGCAAATCTTCCCACATAGTGACGTAGACATGTGGGGGCGTGTTGGAACGAGCCATTTTAGGTAGGCGTGGTTGACTCTTAACTTTTATAAAGAATATCTCATTGGATTTTCTTATGGACTTCTTTATGCACCAAGAGCTTGTAACACTCCAAAGAGAAAGGAAAAATTGATCATCGCATCATATGACCCCTTTAATTGAGATGATTCCCCGTTTAAATAGACAAAGTGATAGTGATCGGAAAGGTAGGATCTACACCATCTTGAAGCCTGCCCTTGAATACCTGTATAGTTTACCCATGTGGCATTTAGTACAGCAAAGTTTTTCCAATTATAACTCTGAAAAGCTTGAGGTTTTCATATGAACATTTAGGCTGCTGTTTTTATAAGCTGATTAGTTGGGCAACAAAAGCAGTTGACACATTTGAGAACACGCACACTCTTACAAATAAAGTTTATTTATTGGCATATACGGTTCCATGAAGAACCTTCCATGGAACCTTCCAGCATCCATGGAACCTTTCCATTTCATAAAAAATGGTTCTTTAAAAAAAAAAAGTTAACTGAAAGGTTCTTTCTAGAACCCAAAATGGTTCTTCTAAGGCATCGCTGTGAAAACCCAAGCTGTATTTATGATTTTTGCACATACTGACTGTAATGTTGTTCTGAAATTGACTTTTATGTGTGCTTGTTTAAGTTGTATGTGCCCAGACAAATATTTCTTATAATCATTCTGGCCAATTTAATAGAATACCTAAAGAGAAAAGATTTTAAAACGCATAATAACTGAATTTTCCCTTGAGTCCATATTTTCTCTCTCTCTCTCTCTCTCCCCCCTCTCTCCCCCTCCCTCCTGCTCTTTTAATTCCCTCCTGATTCTTTTAATTCCCTCCTGATTCTTTGTCTTTATGAAGTAAACTAGGGGAGGGCTTTTAGGCATACATTGGTTACTGTGACATTATCTCTGTTTTTCCTCTCTCTTTCTCCCTAATATCCTTAGTAAAGAGTTGTAGTCTCATAATAAATCTGTTTACTTGTCTTGGCTCTTAAATGGTTCAATACAACCTGTGTTGGGCACAGGGTTGGAGCAATTTTTCTATCACTGAATGATTTTTACAGGAAAGAGTCTGAACAAATCAAATTGTACATCATGTACAGAATTATTTAGCTGGGCCAGTGATTGGCTCCACTTGGCGCCTGGTCGGGAAATGTTACGCCCCTTACCATAGCCGCCTGCGAGCTTCAGTGTAAATATTGAGTCAATAAATTTAATGGTGTTTGGACCATCGTCATCGTGACTGCAGGCTCTACTCCTCTGCACAATGATGACCCCACAAACTTACACATACCCAGGGCCGGGTCTAGGGGGGGCAATGCCCCCACGGATTCTCCTTGTGCCCCCCCAAAAATGTCCAGCCAAAAAAATAAAATAAATAAAAAATAAGCATTAAAAATTTTAGCGTGATTTAAACCCGGATGATTAAGCGAATCACACCCACTGCTCCGGGTGTGTGTTCACGGTGTGTGTGTGTTGACACAAAACGCAAAATGCAAGACTGAAAATTGAGCGCAGTACAGCAGCCCCCCCAGTACAGCGAACCTAGTACCGGGCCTGCATATACCAGAAACACTTTTACATTTCAAAATAATAAAACATTAAACACTAACAGATATCCCCCTATATTAATATTGAGCAAAAACACATGAAATAACACTTAACTTTAGCATTTTTACGCTCCTTTAACAGTCAGAAGCAAAGCGTGCTGGGAACTAGAAATCTGCTGTAACTCATTCAGTGAATGTGTGCATATGTGTGTACATACATTAACATTTATATGGAAACATCTATGTGCAATATATACTCAATAAAGGATCAAACAATGAATATTTTTGTCTTAATTTCTAGATATATTTGTATGTATCAATGTATAGCCATATATTGTCAGTGCATATTGCTGTATATTGAAAAAATATAAGCACTAGTTTCCAGTATATGGAAATGTATTATGTAGTATATCACATTATATTTTACAATATATTACCATATATTTTTGTTTTTCGTAAGGGTGATGTCATCTGCCCTGTGTATTGTTCTCTTTTGCCTAAAAAAACCTTTTGGTGAGAGATATTCTCCTGCTGTTATTATATCTGATTAGGAGAACAGCTATTATTTACTACTGCTTGTGAAGACAGCGGTCAGATGTAGCAAAGTGACTCAAAGTGAGTGTCTCTGCAAGCCTGTGACACGGTGAACCTGCAGAACATTGGTAAGTGCCTCTGTTTGTGTGTGTGTGTGTGTGTGTGTGTTGGGGAGGATTAGTATTGATCCTCTGACATCACTCCCAAATGTTGCATCGATTAGCCATCTATTTGATGTTCTGTCCATGCAGTGCAGCACACACTAATGACTGAGTCACATGTTGCTCACCAACACACACATTTACACACAGAACAAACAAACATGCAGTGCTTTATTATACCCCTTTAGATTATATTGCATTTGACAGAATTCAAGCTAAATATTTCTCAGTGTGAATAGTTACAAATATATTTGTTTTCTTACATTGTGTTCTTCTCTGTGGTAAATCTCACTTTTTTTTTTTGTACATTTCCAGACTGAATACGAACAATAAATCAACACATCCCCAGTTACCCCTCTTGCAATTACAGAATTACAATTTTACAGAAGATTCTTTCTTATCAAAGTAACTTACAGAGAAAAGCACATTTAGGACATGTCGTTAAGAATACAAGTAGTGCTAAAGCTAGATCTTAAGAGTAACACGAATGATATAAGAATCCCTCAGCATTTGTGAATGCAATGTCGATATTGTTGTGCTAGATTAGATCTGAGTCTCTAAAAATGATGACCATGGAAAAAACTCAGAACCCACTACTGTTAATATTATTTTACAGGAGAACAACACATGCTCACTGTGTTATATAGTCAAACCATTGTGTAATATTCTGAATACCCGACTTATTAATCATTTACATTTTCCAGGACAGAGAACATCGCATTCATGTCATGGCTACATTTCTTTATACAGAGAATGGTCCAGCAGAGGGCGGCAAGCATCAGTTGAAGATACTGTTTCTGAACGTTGTAGGAAGTTTTGTTGCAAAGAGTGTTTCATTAATGTACTTCTTTGAAGCCTCCGTTCAACAGGAGACATTCCAGATTGGTTTTTTTTATGTTTTGCTTTTTCTTAAGACAGTAATTTTGCTCTGTAAATCAAACACAATGAAATATGCCCATCTGGGGGGGGGGGGGGGGAATAATAGTATGTTCATAAAATATAAACTCTTTCATATTTTAATACACTTATGCTGCAAATGATCCTTATTAAAAGACAAAAACTACTGTAAGTGCAGCATTGTGCAATATTATTTCTAAACAGTACAATCTTTTTTAAAGAAATACTGTAAATTGCACTACAGCAGGTTTTGATTTTTAAATCACTTAAATCACCATTGTTAATATTATTTATGAATGATATTCTCCATAGGAGAATAAAACAATGTGCACAGAAATTAAACAAATCAATATTTGTCTAATAAATCTCTTTTTTTTCAGTAGGCTATTTAAAACTGTGAAGAATGCACACTATTGTTTTTCCAGTGATTACTCTGAAACAATGCATATTTGCACGTGACAAGCACAAAACACATTACCAAAACACCAATCCTTGAAAAGAAAACTAGTTTTGAACCGGATTTGTGTGAGAGTAGAAAGTTCTTTCTTTCTTCTTAACTGTCTTTACGAGAACACAGTATCAAAAACCACATCGTCCCCCTCCTACACAATCCACGGATACCGTGTTCTCTATCTTCCTCCCACAAAGGTCATCAGAGACGAAGAGAAACAGGTATTCTGAATAGTAAATAATCAGTTTTGCAGGATCATTTCAACAGTGTGAGAATGTGTTCAGGCAATTGCCCTTTACGATAATTTTCAATGTTTGTGTCTGCGTTCAACTCTGAAATTTTAACAATGAAATGAATCAGTCAGATGATTCACGATAGATGAATATTATGCAGCATTATTCATTCCCATTGGCACTTATGCAATAATAAAACAACTATATTTGGGTCCTTTTATTGTACTTTCTTTCTGTTATTCTTATGCAAACTTTCAGAATTGTGCCGTTTATAAAGATATGTTTGTTTGTGCAGCATGATAGACAGTTTTGCAACTTTGATTTAGTTTGGCTTTAAGTTCATAAGTACATCATAAAAAGCCAAAGTGAGCATCACAACTTTATAGTAAATGCCGTATTTGCCACAAGACCAGAGGAAGTCTCTGCAACTGATTCTGCAACTCAGCCTGCCAATAACCGCTGTCAAACTCTATCAGCCTTTTGAGCATTCAATGAAAGTTCAGCGTTTAATGACATCTAAGTAAATAAAGACCACAGGAAATGTGAAATGTGAACATGGCGTTTTTACGCCCACATGCGTCAAAGAAAACATTTTTGTTTGGCGGTGTGAATTCCGTCACTGATGTAAAGCTGCTTGGTCCACACTTTTGGGTTTTTTTTTCTTCTTTTCTCAGTTATTGTCTGATATTGTGTTTTTTTTCTGTTATAGATGAAACACAGCATCCTGTTAATTAAGTTATATGAGGAAAACAAATAATAGAGATGTAGCCTATGATTTAACATTATATACCTCCAACAGAGAAACTGAGGATGTGTAAAAAGATTACAGTTAGTTTTATATTAAAGTGTTGTGTTCATTTTTTCTCTTTGGTCTATAAGACCATAATCTTCAATTACTCAAACAAAGTCATATAGGATGTAAACAAACACTGCATAATGTTATGTAATCGGGTTAAGTATGTTCGCTGATGACTTGCCATAACATAACACTTTTTTTGATATTCATCATGCTGGGACTGTTAGGCATCAAATACGGTATTGCTACAGTGTGGACTGAAATTTGCACCATGTATCATTTTCTGAGTAAGTCTGCACACATGAATTCGTGTTTGAGTGAGTGTGAAGACAGATTAAAGTTAGTTTATTTTTGTGTATGAACATTAAGACATTAAATTATGTTAAATTATGCCATCATCCCTCTAATTTAAAGATTTGGGGAAATAATAGTTTTTCTATAGGGTTGTCATTGGATAACCGTGTACATACAGTGTACATGAGTACTGAAATAAAATTCTTTAACAAACCCCAAACTAAAAGATTATATACATTTGGTTATAAATTTAACGACAAATTTAAAGGTGGAAATAAACAGGTTTTTAATGATTTTGAGACATTTAAAACAAAGAACTTTATGATGTAAAAAAATTAAAAAATATTTAATCTCTGCAATATTTAGATAATCAATCAAGGAAATTTGTGACACTGCTATGTTAACACTTGAATAAATGGTAAGATGTTCTGGCTTTCATTGAAGCACAAGATGCTCTTTGGTACGTTCTCATATGATCAGCAGGTTTTTATGAAACTATGCAATTTATGCAGCTTGAGCGCTGCTATCATTCAAGCAAAAGGGATCATACCAAAATAAACTAAACTGAAAAATCCAGAAATTCAGAGATTTGGAATCATTTTGTAGCCCAATGCCAGTATTGTAACTTGTAAAGAAACAAATCGTATTCAATTAGAAAATGCAAAACAGAATAATGTTTACTACTATATATAAACTAGACTATGGAGCAAAAGTAGCATATGGTTTCTAGTTTAATACAACATGTAAAGATAGATACAGTGGAGTCCAAAGGTCTGAGACAGCACTGAAAAAAAATTTTTTACCTGGAAATAACAAAGATATACGATTTATATCTTTGCTTATAAATAATGTAAACAAGGAAACTTCATGACAAATTAAAAATGCATTTAAATTACAAATGTATATTTATACTGTTTAGAAATACATTTATATAAATTATTCAATTGTATGTAGTTATATTAAATCATGTAAATCTCACAATTTATATTAATGTAATGTACAGTTGTGCTCAAAATTATTCATACCCTTGGTAAATATGATCAAAGAAGGCTGCGAAAATTAATCTGTATCATCAGTCCTTTAGATATTTCATTTAAAAAATTTACTAAAATCTAACCTTTCATTGGATAATAAGAATTTAAAATGGGAGAGAGATCTCATTATGAAATAAATGTTTTTCTCTAATATACATTGGTCACAATTAATCCAATACTTTTTGCAACCTCCTTTTGCCAAGAGAACAGCTCTGAGTCTTCACCTATAATGCCTGAAGAGTTTAGAGAACATCTGACAAGAGATCAGAGACCATTCCTTCATCCAGAATCTCTCCAGACCCTTCAGATTTCCAACTGCGTGTTGATGCTTCTCCTCTTCAGTTCACCACACTCTATTGTCCAGCTGTAACCATGGCCCATTATAAGATTTCTAGCATGGACAGTCAGTTTTTAATTTTTTATCCATTGGTATTTTATAGAATCCATTATGGCATCTATCTGAACAAGATATCCAGGATCTCCGGCAGAAAAATAGGCCCACAACATTAAAGATCCAGCAGTATATTTCATTGTAGACATGGGGTACTTTTTTTTTTATCCCTGTGTGCACCAACCCCATCTTGAATGTTTGCTGCTAAAAAGCAAGCAATTTCATCTGACCATTGAACCCAGTCCCATTTAAAGTTCCAGTTGTGTCTAGCAAATAAATATGCTGGAGTTTGTTTTCGGATGAGAGCGTTTTCTATTCTAGTTTTTTCTTGAAACCCTCCCAAACAACATTGTTTTTTTTAGGCTTTCTGACCCCAAGACTCAACTATTTTCTGCAGTTCTCCAGCTGTGATCCTTAGTCTTTGGCCACTGAAACTCTCCTCCTCACCGTGCATTAGGACGATATAGACACACGTCCTCTTACTGTATTAGAGAAAAATATTTATTTCATAATGTCATTTCTCCCCACTTTCACTTTTTTAAAAACTATAATTAAAGGTTAGCTTGTTTTATTGTTGTTTTTTTGTTTTTGAATTAAAGATCAAGTGGATAAACAATGCGTATTTATTTTCACAGCCTTCTTTGATCATATTTATCAAGGTTATGGATCATTTTGAGCACTGTAGTATACTGCATTCAAAATAAAATCCACTGAAACACGTGGAACGGCTGATTCATCTCCAGTTAACAACAGCTCACAGAAACTACAAGACCCACAAGCCCACTAAGGGCTAGGTTGTGTTTATGTGTGAGTGATTGAGCGCCTGTGTGTGCGCGCGCGCTTGTGTTGTCGGCCGACTCGCCTGACGTCACCGCTGGAACTGCCCTGTCACGCGCTGTTAGTAAAAGTTGGGATAGGAGCTCGAGACGGAGAGCAGCAGCGAAATTACGGACGAGCTCGATCAACGGTCACGCTGTATGAGGTGTTATTCGTGCCTTTTCTAAGGCTTAGCAGGAGACGCTCACCCCTCCCACCGCTTCACGCCACGGGCAAAAAGTTCAAGCCGCTGCGAGATCGCTGAAGCTCCGCAGAGGGTCGAAGAGTTTGGATTATTCTGAAGGAGAAGCAATCATATTTCTGCCCGGGCTTAGAGAAGTACAGCGCGGAGGAAAAGTTTAAAAGTTTCACCTTTATTTGTAGTCAATGTAGTGAGTTTATTAAAGAGTCGGCGTTCTTACACGGGTGAGCCCGAGCTGTCAAACCCGATGACTACTGCAAACTGCCCCGGGAATGAAGAGCTGGACTTCAGATTGATCTTTGGAGAAGACGGGCAGCAGCCGCCGCTAGGCCCCGCAGGTCAGTGCCTCTACCTCGGGATACTCTCACACACTGCTTCGGTGTAGATTAACTCATGAATCATGCATGGAGAAGTGAGGAGGTCGATAGCAAATGCAAAACACGTTATCAAACGCAGCAGCGCCGCGCCGTTAAAACGACAGCGCTCGCCGGCTTTTCGCTTTACGCAAGCAGCTACAGTTTTGTTTAGTTTCTTGTGCGGTTGTAAATTCAGCCAATGAAAATGCGAAGCGGTAAATTTAGGCGCTGAGTGAACTAATATATAACCAAAGAGTACCTAAGCTGGTCACAGCGGCTCAGAACCTTTTTAGCTGCCTGCCTAGACAGCGTTTTTGAACAACATACATAGGCGCGTTTGAGTGGTTCGACAGAGCCACCATGAATCTGACAGCTGCTGCACAGTGAAATGCTATAAAAGTTGATCACTCGCCCCTGCCTTCAGCTAGAGCACATGGAAAAAGTTTCAACCCTTAAGTTTCCACTAATAACTTGCTAAACTTACACCGTTTCATTTCTCCATTTTACTCTTATTTACATCAATATATCAACAATAGCTAGTTTTGTCACCGCGTTTGCAGGTGATACCATTTTATTTAAATGCACGAATATATAAATGAGTCATTATCACAGTTTAGAGAGAGGTGTCTCTGTTTTTCCCTTTCTAAATAGTGGTTACACATTTTGGAGCACGTATTATCTTTTAGTTTGGATAAGATCCAAAAGACAGAATATAAACATGCTTGGTATGTAATTAATCAAACATCTCCCTAAAGTCATAAAAATTCAATTAAGTATTCTTGCTTATGTCATTAACATAATTTACATTGCTTTCAACTAGCTATTATATAATATTTAATTTAGCTTTATCGCATGCCAGTCACATTAAGTGAGAAAAACAGAGTAAAACTGATATTTTTTTACTTAAAATGCTATTATCAAACAAAGTTGTTAAATTCTCAGTAAGTGTTTCCACTTCATGTGTAAATGTATATGATACTAGTATTTATTAGGATGATTATTATTTTCTAATCACTTTTTTTGTTGAATCCCTCAGTATTTTGTTAAAAGTTTGTCATGTCAGATGTATAATCAGCAGTGCAGATTGTCTCCAGTTTGTGACCACCATACATGGCCTATGTGTGTGTGTTTGTGTAATTGCCTAATGAAAAAACGTGTGTGAGAAGTGGCAACCCTATCAGCCCCTGTCAGTGTGCGCGAGTGTGTTGTGAAGGACAGAGATTTGGCTATAGTGAAAGCAGAATGCCTTTGTGTGGGTGGACCCCAGTGTGCTTTTGTTTAAGTTTTGCATGGGTTTTTTAAAGTATTGCATGATCAGTAAATTGCATATGGAGATTGCATACATTGCTAGGCAAATGAGGACTGAGCATTTTGTGTCATATTTTAAAAGAATGACCACCATGTTTTGTATATTATGTAAAATACTGTACCATTGTGTTTTAAGCAGTAACCTAGTGTAATTAAGGAGGCTTTGCTACAGGAATCAGTGAATGTACAAAGATCTTTTACCTCAGAAATGACCGCTTGATGGTCAGAGGAAAAGGGAAAACCTTTAATTTGAGACAGAAGTTTGGAGGATGTTTTTGGACTAAATGTTGGAAATAAAAGAACCTCTGTGTGCAAGTGATTTTCAGTCTATTGCACTGTATAATTTGGACCGTATGTAGGACTTGTAAACACATACGCAGGTGTTTTGAGATAATTATGAAATACAATTGGTAGTGTGTATGTATATTTTCTTTTTTTCAGCTACCGTATGCAGTCCAATTTTATCCTTATAAAGTGTAGAGTATTGAGAATTTCAAACTCATGTTGTTTAATAAAGGAGCAGAGAATATCATTTTTTAGCAACTTAAATTTGTATCCTGCCCCATTGTTTTGCGTTATTAACAGCTATTGACTAGAGAAAATATAATAGTTACATTTGATAGAAAATGCAAATTCTTTGTCAGTAGGTTAGGAAAGTTTCATATCCTAATTAAAAATATTAATTTATAAAGGCAAATAGAAATATATTCGTTTTTAGTTGTTGAACAGGTTTTATCCTAAGTGATGTAGGTGTCCGTTCATGTCAAGAAGTCATCAGGACTTTAATGCAGCTAAAGGGCAGGGCTGTTGTTACTATACACACTTATTAGTGTTTTCTGTGCCTCTGGCTGTTGTTAGAAAAAGATAACGATCAGTTTTTTTTTCTTGTATTTGTTAATAAAGCTGAGACAGTTCAAATTAGATCAGGATTTTCTGTCAAAGTATCATCAGGTCCTATTTAAATTTGATGACTCAGTCTTTTAGTTTTGGCTGATCTGGTATGTTTTTATTAACTAATTTTAATGACCAAAAACTTTCTGAAACTAAATGAGAACTTTCTCAGAACTCCAGGCATGACATTACGGCCACTGAAATGCTGATCAATGTAGGCATTTGCACATTTACAGATTGAGATGGGGCAAGCTGTAATTCAGATGTTTATGCAGATTTATTTTTAAAATTTATAAATATTAAAGGTTTATGACCTAACTTGCCCGTTTTGTAGAGTAATTACGGTAATTCTCCCAAAATGCAGTTAGAGACAGAGGGGAAAAAGAAACTACAAACGGATGTAAAAATGAATAAAACAACAAAGATGAGAATACAGTTCTGACAAACAGGAGGTGTGTGTAGTGTTAGACGCAGTTTTAGTGCACATGCACATGCACATTCTCACTCACTCATTCGTTACAGCACTGCTGCGCTAGTCTGTAAGAAACCTGATTTGTCGTTGCTTATATTGCTGTTATTGCAATTGTTACACCATCAATACATTTGTCAGGCTCAACCATTCAACCCTGTTACTCAAGTTACTGTAAGAATACTGATCATTCTAAATATTCGGTAACTGTAATCTAACCTTTAGTCCCAAACTAGCTTAATTTAGACTGTATTGTATGTGCAAACCTGTTACCCTTTTTCGTCTTCCCCATTTATTTTGTAATTGAACAAAATTGTGTATTTAATTGTCCATTTAATTGTGATATTTATGTAAGTTTTATTGCTAAAACGTAATCACACAAGTCGGACAGTTTAGACAAACACGGTTCCCAAATTCAGAAATCGCAAAGAGTTGTGAACAAAGAGTTTGAGGTCCTATTTTATACTCTGTCTGTGGAAAGTGGCAAAAATTTTAATCAGTATAGACCTCATTTTTTTCACAATTGTTCCTGATGTTTGAGCTGCTGATTTGATTCAAGGTGAGTTTTTGACCAGGTTTTGTAAGTTGCTGTATATTGAAAATGTACAAAAATGGATGGTAGTTCTGTTAGTTCTCAGTGGTTTTTAGTCCAAAGTGAAATCACACAGGAGGAATGTCAGCTCGTTTGGTTAATCTGTGAATATTTGCTTAGTGGCCATCATCACCTTGAATGACCCACCCCAGATGAACTTAAGTACACGTGAGTCAACTTTCAATTTAACTTTTTTTTTCTTCTGTAAAGCAACATAACAAAAGTAGAAACCATACAGGTTGTATTTAATTAATATTTATTTAGTTTAAATAAGTGTGTTTTTAAATTATTTATTTATTAATAATTAAGTCCTTTATAATTACTTTTTATCACTTTTCCCTGGTTAAAAAATAAAAAGTAAGAATAGATTAAGTTTCATTATAACAAAAAAAGAAAAGAAAAGAAAATAATTTTGACTAAATATCCTGTCACAGCAAATACATGTCATATTACTGAATCCAAACCACATCTATTGATGTGATTATCAGTCTATTGATTTATCTATTTATTATTGGTGAATCTCTGGTTGGAGATTATCATAAAGTATCAGAACACAAGCACACATTTTAATGAAAATTAACTGTTGCTAATTGTGTAATGCTTTCTCAAATTATTAATCTCAAATATGTAGATAAGATCGCAATACACAAAACTAGTATTTCATGCCCCTTGTTTGAAAGAAAGGTTGAGTGTGCAGTAAAAGTTACATAGTATCGCTGGGTATGAGAATCGATATCGTATCGTATCGTGACGAACCATCCGATTTACACCACTAGTAGTAGGGGCAGAAGGTGCTTTCTCAGGGCTGGGTAAAGTCAGATAGTGTGGCGCTGTCTGGCGTCGTGCCCAGGCACAGCATGTGGTCTTCAGATGGCAGTGGAATTCAAGGGGAGGGGCACAAGACCCTCCTGCCTAGACAGAAACAGGAAAGAGGCCTCAGTCTTTCTCTTCACTTTCTCTGTCTCTTCATCTTTTCCATCAGCAGTTGGCTTAAATCTGGAAGTGTGGTGTTGTTGTTGTTTTCATGGCAAACCTTTGCATCCATCTTCCTACAGTCTTCAGGCTCTGAAAAACCAGGTCAACAGTGCAAGAGCACCAGTCTGGAGGTAGTTTATGAGTGGGGAGCTAAATGTCTGTGAAAAAAAGGAGGACATGCTGTGTTTAGCGTCTGTGCTAGCATGCATCTGCTCATCTGGCTGGCTGTCTCGGTCGTGGGAAAGACTGAAATTACATCGCTCTCAGGGTGGGTTATTTTAAGCCACAGCAAAAGTGACAGAGGGCAGACTGCAGGTTCGCTAGTCCCGTCAGAGGAAAACTGCCCCCTAGACCAGCAAGTGCCACCGGACAAATTGCTGCACCTTTGAGCCCCGCACCACCTTACGCTGTGTGCCGAGCAGTAGAGAAGTGTTCAAATGCTGTGCACTACGTCTCCAGGTGAGGCCGCAGACTCAGGTGTAGCCTTGACGCTTGTTGGTCAGGGGACGAGTAATAGGGGGTAGCTTAGCCCAGGCAGCTTTATTTAGACCACAACAGCATAACTGCAAGCCGCTAGTGTGGTAGGATGTTACCAGGAAAGCTCTCGCAACATAAAACAGCTTTTTTGAGTGGAAAAAATAAATTGTTGTTGCTGCTTTCTAAGGCAAGCATTACAAACTTAGGTTTAGGGTTTCTAAACCTTTACTTAAGTATTCATCTTCAGGACATAACTCGTCCCAAACCATTCCATTTGTGCTACAGACATGAGTGGTACCGCAAATTGTGCAGCTTGTTGAGAAGAGGTGTGCCATTACTTTTCTATACTATTGGGCTGAAAAATTATGTCAAATGATAAAAACATTTGGCAAATGTAAAAAAGAGAAGAAAAAAGCCTGAAGACTTGTATCGAAGGAGGGAACTGTGCCATATACAGGCTTATTCTGAGGGCCATTCATACCATGGACGATAACTATAGTGTTAAGTATAACAATACATTTTTAATCACTCTGATTCTGTAAGAATAGGGAAGTCCATACCACAACTATATCAGTAATGACACAAAGGAACAAAATCACTTTTTAGAATGATTTTTTTTTCTCCAGCTGGCCAGCGATTTATAAAAAATAAAAAAAAGACATTGACAGCTAATCAGAATTCACCCTACTTTGACAAACTAGAACATTTAAAGCGGCATACAACATAACTGCAGCGCCCATTTAGAGAACATTATTGTCCATTGGTGTGGGGTGCTAATACAGTATCGTTATAGTTGTGCTTCTTGGTATGAACAGGTCTTTAGCCAGTAAGAGACCACCTAATAACCACCCTAGAAACCACATAGCAATGCCCTGGCAACCCATAACACTCTAACTTTGTGGTATTGAATATTCTGTAGAAAGGTTTGTTAAACTTTCAATAGTGTGAACGTCATCTGCTCAAGCATACAGGGCTTTATTTGTGTTAATGAAGTTAATTTTTTTATATATTCATATGTGATTCTGCCCAGGGTTTGAATCAGGCTAACAATGCTGACTCATTTTTGCTTCTGCAGAACCGTGTTAACGTGCAACATAAAGGTGTGAATGATCTGCTTGCAGGCGATCCATCGCAGAGGAACCATGGAGATATTATGGATATTGTAGCAAGTGTACATGGAAGCAATAATAGTTGTTTTTTTTCAACAAATTTCAGTCTTCAGTTGTTCAAGGAAGTTGGTGTGTGTGTGTGTGAGACCATATTTGTCAGCAGGTGAACTTCAACAGCCATGTCAGCTGGACTCTGCTGGGTTAAATGTATAGTTAAGTTCATCTAAAAAAATAACACAAAACAAGATATTTTGCAGAATGTTGGTAACCAAACAGTTTTGGTTACCATTGACTTCATTGTAGAAGAAAGAAAGTCATGTTTGGAACAACATCAGAGTGAGTAAATACTGACAAAATTGAATTTTTTGGGTAAACTGGGTCATATGACGTTGCTAAAAAGAACATTATTTTGTGTATTTGGTGTAATGCAATGTGTTTATGCGGTTTAAGGTTAAAAAAACACATTACTTTCCACATACTGTACATTATTGTTTCTCTTCTATGCCCCGCCTTTCTGAAACGCGTCGATTTTTACAAAGCTCATCGTTCTGAAAATCGAGGTATGCTCTGATTGGCCAGCTATCCAGTGCGTTGTGATTGGCCGAATACCTCAAGCGTGTAACGGAAATGTTACGCCCCTATCGTACTGTAATGCCGTGTCCCGGAGAGATGAGACAAAAACATTAAAACCCATTATAAACGAGGCCAAAAAAGTAGTTTCGCTTTCACAACAAAACACACAGCGTCTCCACGACATGACAGCGGCGGGAGCAACAATACTATAGCGAGAATCAAAGTTACTCCTCCTTTCTTTGGGCGGCATTATGCAAATCTTCCCACACAGTGACGTAGACATGTGGGGGCGTGTTTAAATGAGGCGTTTTAGGAGGGTGTGGACTAGGGATGTAACGATTATCGGTTTGACGATAAATCATGATAAAATTACCGACGGTTAGTATTACTGTTTCATCTTTAATTATCATTAAAACCGTATTAGATTACCGCGATTTGAACAACTCGCGATAAATAAATACTGTCCAGCATAAAGCACAGTTTTAAGTAACAGTTTCAAGTGCGCACAGCACGCAGAGTAGTTTTATTTTGAGTGAAAACAGGGTGGAAAAGCTGGGAGGTTTTAAAAGAGTGCTATGGGAATTATAAAAATTAATATATGAATGAATTAATTATATGAACGTACCTCTGACTGTCTTCAGAAACGATTCGATGGCATTTAGTTTTCATCTTCGCTCCATGTAATACCTAAAGGAAGTGTTCTTAACCGCAATACTGCTTTGTCCACAGAGGTTACGGGAAACAGCTCTAATTCAGCTTTTCCATAAGCGCCACCTGCTGTCAGCGAGTGGATTTACAGAGACCTATATTTACATTCAGCCTGTGTGCGGTTTCTGTCTGGCCAAAAACGGACCGAATTAGCATGCCCAGCTGTAAATTATAACCGGTTGATGAAAAACAAGCTTATGTGGATTCTACACATTTGAAAAATTCAGATAAGTTATCTAGAATTATGTATGGAGCAGATAAAATACATATAATCATTTATTAATCATTTATCATTTTGACTTATATCTTTTAATAAGAAATTTTCATACCGTTACATCCCTAGTGTGGACAAATCTTACTTTTATAAAGAATATCTCTTTGGGTTTGAGAATTTAGTCTTTGCAACTTTAGGGGTCTTATCAATGCACGAACAGCTGTAACACTCCAAAGAGAAAGGAAAACTTGAAATCACATCATATGACCCCTTTAATGGCCCAGATTAAATTATGTTAGTGGCAGTTGGTAAGAAGATGTCTCAAGGCCTTACCAGTGACCAATGAGCATCTCATCTTCAATTCATTATTTTATCTGCAATACAACAAATATTATCCAAAAAATTCCTCTTCTGTCTATTTTCCTCTGTAAAAGCAAAGGCATGTATTACTAACACTACAGCAGGCTACTGATTGTTGTCTCTGGTGTTTACAGTCATGTGGCGCTGCTGTTCTTATTTTGGCGAGCTTCATGTTGATTTGCTGCCAGACGCGGTGTTGTAATACATGAGAGTGAATCAGCTTTACATGCATTCAGGGCACTTGACACTAATGGTCAGGGTCATCAACATTACAAGCTCGTGTCCCACAAGTTGTTTCTGGAGCTTTGTTTGGTGCCATTTAACTGTTAGCTTAGCTCCAGCAAGAGGACCATGTGTACCAGTGAATCGCCTGATTCACTGGGCTGCAGAGGTGTGTTTTCTTGTTACAGGATCTGCTCACTGTGTGAGAGAGGGTCTGTAATGTGGTGGGTGTGAGGGGCTTGTTTCCTGGGGCGAGGCATGAGCAGATATGTGTGGCATTTGTCTAGTTTAAATTTAGTGTAACTGAAACCAGCAACATTCATAGGATGCTAATGCAAGAGAACGTTTCTGAAGTCTCAGAGTTTGGCATTAGTAAGAGATAGAGAGACGGGAGTGTGTTGGATCAGTCACAGGTGCTAGCTGATTTTACATTTAAAATGGGATGCGTCACAGAGGCACCTTTGGCAGTGTCCTTTTAGTCTTTTTTTTTTTAAACCATAGATAAGGTGACTCATGTGTTTTAATTTAATTTATAAAAATAATAGTATTATTAATTTTAACAATGTTTTACTGTTAAAGTACACAACTGCGGGGTCAGTATTTTTATTTATAAAAAAAAAAGTTAATACTTTTATTTAACGTGAATGCATTAATTTGATTAAAAGTGACAGTAAAGACATTGAAATTGTTACAAAAGATTTCTATTTTAAATAAATGCTCTTTTTGTGAATTTTCTAATCATTAAAAAAATAAGTGTTTACACAAAAATAGTAAGTAAGCTGTTTTCAACCTTGATAAAAATAAAAAGGTTTTTATTTTATTTTTTGAGCACCAAATCAGCATATTACAATAACTTCTGAAGGGTTGATGACCCTGGAGTAATGGCTGCTGAAAATCCAGCTGTGGTGTCACAGGAATAAATAACATTTTAAAATAATTTTAAAAACAGTTGTTTTAAATGGCATTCATATTTTACAAATTGTTTTTACAGTATTTTAAGAGATCTTTTTCAAAATGATTGAAATTATTAAAAACCCAAACCAAGTTTTTTTTTAGATCATTTTACAATAAAATTATTTGTATTGACTCATTAAGTCTAATATATTTTTTTCTTTTCGAAATACATGTATATATTTTGTCAAATTATTACATATATAAAATTCTATAAATTGCATGTATGTAACAAAATATAAAAACATGAAATATTGTAGTATAATTTAGAAATAGCTTCAGTCTAAGCATAAAGCTTTATCAAAAAGTGAATTTGAAAGTGACATTTTCAATATATGTGGTTATAAGGCTGTATAAGGAAGTCTGGTTGCTATTTAAAGTTGCTGAATTTCATGTAGTAATTATTGAATTAACTACTCTTAACAAAATGACATTCATTGGTTCGACAGAGGAACTGTGTTTATTTTAGACCTTGTGTTTGGCATAGGGCAATACTGTATTGTATGTGGAGTTTGAGTGTGTACTGTCAGAATAAATACATAAAACATAATTTCCCTAGTCCAGTGGTTCTTAACCTTTTTTTCCACCGGGCCGCACTATGGTCCAAGTGCAAGTCTCGCGGGCCGCACGCATATCATTTACATATTACTTCAGCAATACAAACCAACCTGATTTATAATATTATAGCCTAAATATTATGATATCTAATCAATTACATTCATTGAAATAAATAAATAATTCTACTCCCCATAAATAACACCCAATTTTGTGAACTTCGGCTCGAAAGGAGTAACAGCCCAATCATAGGCGGAGTTTCACTTTTATGCAGAGGGGTGACCCACTGGCAGACGAGCCACGAGCACTTTTTTATATGTTCTACAGTTCATGTATTTATGTAACACATATTCTACATTTAAAAGTTAATTTAGAATGAACAATAACTGCTGTACAAAAAGAGAGAAAAAAAAACATACCTAATGCAGAAAAGCCGCCTCTTTTTCCGAATTGCGCAGATGACCACAATCTTTCTTTCATCTCTTCTGATAAATTTTCAGTCAAATCGTTTTCTGTGTGCTAGATCAAAACTAGAGCCCTGCATTTCAGCCCAGGCCCGACGGGCCCCGACTTTTTTACGCCCCTCGGGCTG